>NC_063201.1:19384086-19514086 GCF_017589495.1 Alosa alosa
GTGTTGTGGGTTGAGCCCTGGCTGAGGCAGGGCTCCCGTGAGAGCAGGCTGGCTCCTAACCAGCTGATTTACCATGTCAAATTGCTGCGCGTGCTGAACAAACCCGAGCCGTGCATTATTGATGGAGCTCAGCGGGGTCTTACAAGCACTCTGCCTTTCTCCCTCTTAAGCTCGCGCCTCCAGACACACACACACACAGACACACACACACGTGCACACATACGCGCGCACACACACACACACACACACACACACACACACACACACACACACACACACCGAAAGTATTCAAAGCTGACCCAACTCCATGACAACATGCTCACACACACAAGCACACACATAAACATACAGTATTCACATTTACCCAACTGAACAGGACAATACACACATCCATAACCACCCATAACTGCACACATTCCAATACAGGCACTTTGGACAGCTGTTAAGCAAACACAGTCAACCACTCTGACGGGTACAGTGACTTAAAACAGAGCAGAGGCTTCAGTGAACACACACGCAAACACTTTTCCAGGGCAAAACACACCGACACAAAAAAAAGTGGGAGCCACTCTGAATGCAGGGCATAGTTTTTAGTTTATTTATTTTATGAGGACTTGGTATAGCAACTACAGTGCAAACAATGCTAAATGCAATTCTATTTCTATATGGTTGTAGTTTTGTTCTTGAATTGATCACTGTACTTGTTATTTAGTTTGCATGTTTTTCAAAACTGTCATTGTCATTTTGAATTTAAATCACAAATTATTATTTTTTTACTGCTGGTTTAGTTTTAGGATTGGTTTTCATGAACTAAAATAACCCTTATCCAGGTACCAGGGTCAGCTCCTACATGGGCACTGCAAAAACAAACCAAACAGCCTCCAGCCAGTGTTAGAAATCTCATCAGACACTTACACTGGCTAATAAGGACAAAAACCTATTTACTTTTGCTGTGAGGCAAACTGACACAGACACACCTCGGAATAATGACAGAAGCCTGTCAGGTAGGAAATGTGTGTGTGTGTGTGTGTGTGTGTGTGTGTGTGTGTGTGTGTGTGTGTGTGTGTGTGTGTGTGTGTGTGTGTGTGTGTGTGTGTGTGTGTGTGTGTGTGTGTGTGTGTGTGTTTGTGTGTCACGTTACCAAGGAGCTGGCCAATAAACATTACATGAAGGCTGTTAAATGTGAACGGGGGTTGGGGACTGGAATTGGAGAGAGAAAGAGAGAGCAGAGAGAGAGAGAGAGAGAGAGGGATGGAGAGTAACTGAGAGAGAAAGAGAGATCACATCGATATACAGTTGTTTGTCCCTCAGAGAGCATTTTCCGACCTAATTGGCCCTCGGTGATGATGTGCCCAGTGAGAATGTGCCTCTTGAGGCTTGTCTGTATCTGTGAGCTGTGAAAGCTAGCGCATCTCAGTTCTATTAAAAGGACTTGCTTTCACCGCCCAAGCATGCAGCGCTGTAATGCTCTGAGCATCTCCCCAGCCATAAGTGAATAACAAACTGTGCTCGGCTGCTCTCTACATATACACCATCCTGGTTCGCCTCCACCAAGACCTCTTTGTTTGTTTGCTTATTCTGGAAGACCTGGGAGTAAATGATACACAATATCTTCCATACATAAATAATAAGACTTATGTTTTTTAATTTGTTTTCAGTGAATGGCTGAACTAAAGTCATCAGTCACTGAGTTTCTGGGTATAGGTTCCTTCAAACTAGTTACTATTTAATAAAGTTGCTCATTCGGCATAGGCCTTGCTATTTTCTCTACGATGTGGGAGTCTCAGCGCGTACATCAAACATTTGCTATCGTTGCCTGCTCATGTTTACAGTGTTGCTCTCAGCACAAACCTACCTTGAGGCTATGTCTGTGTGCTGCCTCCAAGATGGCCGGCACAATGTCCTCCGTCGGCTCTCCATTGTCATCGGACAGACCAGGGGGATACCAGGACACCACCACCACTCCTAACAGTGAACAGAGCATTGTGGTGAATGAAGATCTAACACATAAGAGACCATCAGTACTGCATTCCAACTGCAGACATCCGATTCATTCAACCTCAGTTTTCCTATAAGAGCTTGGCTTATAGTTGTCCTACACATTTTGAATTTGAGTTTCCAAATGTATTGTGCTCACTGTAAACCCAGGGGTACAGGGGTACTTAGCAACTCTAGTTTCACTATAATGATAATGCTGCCATGCTGGAAGGAAGAACATTCTGGACCATTATATAATTATAGTATATAGGTTATAGCCATTAAGCTCTGTGCCCCTAGAGTTGGTTGTTGAGAGAAGGATGTTGCAAAAACTCCTTAACATTATGGACAACACCTCACATCCACTGAACAAACTACTAGTCAGACAACAGAATGTTTTCATCTAGAGGTTGCTTCAACTTCGCTGTAACAAAGACCGTTATAAAAAAATAATTCCTGCCCACTGCCATAACTATTTACATTAACTCCCCTTTGTGCTATGAGAGTAGAATCTTATTCTGAGAGACAATGCACAGTGTACAACCACTTACACAGAGACTTTATATCCAATTGTACTTATTTTTGACTTGTATGTATATGTGTGTGATATATGTTTATATTATTAATTGCTGCTGTAGCACCATAATTTCCTTTTGGGGATGAATAAAGTAATCTATCTATCTATCTATCTATCTACCTTTACCATGTTGGACGTTCAGTCGAATTTATAGAATAAGTTCAAGAATATGTAGTTTTATTAAATTGCTTCTTGGCTTTTCATTTCTCCAATGGATCCCGGATGAAAAACATCCGTTATATAGCAAACCGAAGCCTTTCACATTTGTTCTGCGCATATTTGAGCTATCGCTTTAATTAGTTGGACTTGTTCAGCGTTCTCAACTTGGCGTTCCGTGGCCCATCTGTCAGGGTCAGTGTACGTTGCTCAGAGTGGATACAATAACCACTGAAGCCGATGCAGCGAAGAGGACGCCTACGCCGCTGTCTAAACCCTTGTAGAGATGCCATAAATGTTTAAATTCCCAGCTAGACCACAGCTGCACCTTCTAACCACTTGGGCTCAACACTGTTTTCTAAAAAAAAAACACGCATAGAAAATGTGCGCATAGAAAATACGTTTAGCTTCTGGTGCTGTTTGCTTCTTGTTAATGTGTGTAATTCTTTCGAATCACTTGGTTATTTAAAGTAAAGTTTGAACACTGAACATGATTGGTAGGCTATTATGTCAGCAATAAATTATTCTTTCGGATTCCGTGTAGTAACTTTCACCATCTTACCACTTGGAAACAGGAGACCTAAAACTTAAAAGCCAGGACGACGACTGTTCATGCGCTTAGGAGCTGTCCTTGCCATAGGTGCTGAATTCACTACTGATCTTGTTCAGGTATGGCGTGAGGTGTCTTCGAAAAGTCTTCACGTTTTTGCACAATACAATGCCATATCGTTTAAGAGTACAAGCTCTTTGTACATAATCACGCATAATATATGGTCATACACATATGGGCATAAAGGTCGGGAATACCACTGTTTAAATCAGTAGGGAATTATAACTGCACCTTTAAACTCTACCTGCTCCCGCTGCTTCGATCTGTTCCATGTGAGACTCCAACACCTCAGGTTCCCGAGAACTGTAGGGACCCAGCTCTGGGTAAAAGCTTGAGCCGATGTCGTCTGGAGGAGTGTGCCTGCCTGTAGGGTAACTTGCGGCAATCTTCGGGTCCCAGTGTGGAACCAGAACATGGTCCCAATGCATGTATTTCCCATCCAGTTGTGGGTTCCCATACCACATGTAATAAAATATGTGGACGTCGTAAAAAATACCTTTGTCCTGGCCAGAGTTGGAGAGAGATGCTTTTGTGTCGCCGGCATTAACCCGAGTGTTACCCGGAGAGACTGCCACGCCGCTGGACGCGGATCGACGGTCAACCTTCCCCCCGACTCCTGCCATGAGTTCCAGCCCTGGGGCCAGGTCCGAAAAGCCTTCACTGGGTTTCAAGGTTCGCAAACCCATAAGGGTCCCGAACACAAAGAGTGTGAAGAGGAAAAGAGCCACACACGCTTTCCGCCTGAGCCGGGCCATTGTTCTGAAAAGTCACTTGGCTAAAAATACAGACGAGCTATGATATAATCGTTCGTGCTCTGGAGAAGAAAAGATAGATGTAGACTACCCCAAAAACAGCCAGTAGGCAAGTCAAAGAGAAATGGTCATCTCTCAGATACAGCTTGACAGTCAAGACATGTAGTCTAGTTTGTGCGTGTTATGAAAGAGAGTTTAACAATGGGATGATTGGAATCTGACATAATTATTATGAAACATAGCGCTGTCTACATGCATAACTTCTTAAGTGCAAGTATCTACATGATTGTAAGTAAACATGATAGGGATACCATGTTGCATTTACCAAAAATCTAGAACTTAGTCGTTGGTTTAGTCACGCGTCCAGACTTCGAAACAAACACTAAGCTACCACACAAAAAAATAGGCCTATAAGAAGTTTTATAGAAATATTTGACTTATGTATAAACGTATAAATATAATGTATAAACTCATTTGCGCCTGTTAGCTAGCATATTATGCCATTTATTCGCTCACATCACACACGCTCCACAACACGCTCCACAACATATTTTATACAGCTATTGCCTTACTAAAATTGAGAATAACCAAGGCTAGTTGAAGGTCTTCCTATTCTTCTTTCGAGCTACAAAGGTGTGATTTTAAACGAGGACAATACCTTTCATGATTTTCCAGAGCCTCAACACTGATTCCAGCCCCAGTTAATCAATATGCTGTCAAACAACCGGGAAATCGTATCATCTCCATTCAGTATCTACTTATAGTTCTGCTTACATGACGCTGTTCATCCTTTCCTCAGCAGAGAAACTTGAAGCGAAGCCTGCTTACATTAGAATAATAAAACCGTGACCGCATCCTTGCATGATGGTGGCCACTAGCCGTTAGTCTGTAGCCTACGATGATCCTCGTTGACTGTGTTGTGGTTGTGATATTCCGGTTAGGCTACGTGGAGGTGGGGCTTGCCGCCGTCAACAGCGTGGCGCAACGGGGGTGCGGGGGGGGGGACGGGGTTTGGATGTAACGGTGTAGGGGCGCCCTCCACGTTTAACCAGGGGCTCTCTGGCCGCCATCAAAGATAGTTCATTTTTAGGCACCCAATGGCAATGCTTTTTGAGGGATAACGATGCGTTATGAATATATTCATATTTGACATGGCCTTCATTCTGTTCAAGTGTATATTCTATTGCATCTACAGATAGGTCACAGAGTCAAAGCGTGCAATATTTTATCTAACTCCATGTTTTTCCAGTCCCAAGCCGTTTGGAGTAACCCAAGCTTCACGTCCCTCCTTGTTTAGGCCTAAATAAGGGGGAAAGCCCCGGAGAGTCTGTCTCATCATTTCAGGATCCTCATCATCAACAGAACAAAAAGAAACAAACTAACATGGACCAAACAACAGGACCAAACAACAGTCAAGTGTCAGATCAGGACATAGTGTGTGTGTGTGTGTGTGTGTGTGTGTGTGTGTGTGTGTGTGTGTGTGTGTGTGTGTGTGTGTGTGTGTGTGTGTGTGTGTGTGTGTGTGTGTGTGTGAGAGAGAGCATGTGTGTGTGTGGCGTGTGTGTGTGTGTGTGTGTGTGTGTGTGTGTGTGTGTGTGAGAGCGTGTGTGTGTGTGTGTGTGTTTGTGCTCTACACACTGACCACAGTACATCTGCATATTTTGAATCCTGTCTTTTTTCCCTCCTGTACACCTTTTCATCCTATAGCCTTGTATTCAAGAGATAGATACCCCAGAGCGGTGGCCTTTGGCAACAGATCCATTTCGCATGGTGCTGCACTTGTGCCTAAGTGGTGTGCAACGCAAGCATGCTCTATACAACTACAGGAATAGTAATGCTTCGCATTTATGCAAGCACTCTCCTCTGGAGTGCCCTCCAGCAGTTTGAGGGGAGATGATTTTTAGCTTTTTCTCCCACAGTGTTGATGGAAGTGGAGCACATCAATTTGCAACTTTTTGGATTGGCCCTATTTTTCAGTGCCACTGAACAAGGCTGGCAACGTCACCCGCCTGAGGAGCGGATATTTTCACGAAATTAGACCGTATCTTCCTCATGAGAATTGAGGCGAGATGAGATTCAGGATTTTGAACAGGATTTTGGCTGTTAAAGAATTTGGTTGGTTTGAATATTTGAGGCTTTATACAACACAGAATGACCATGCATCGTGAATGACCAATACAATAATTAAAATGTGTGAGTGGGCGTCTAGGCCTTCCCTGGTCTAACATTTTGGGACAGAATTTATGTGAGCAAACTGGACAATTCATATAATGACCACTAGAGTGCACTATAGCATCGTTTAAAAGTAGAGGCAGCTGTACGCCTGTAGGGACACACACAAATCAAAGCTGAAGTTCATTGAATGTTCAGTTTGAACAAGCAGATAAACAAATAAAATCCTTTTAAACGAAATTTCAATTCAGCATTACTGGATTGAGCTTGACATCTCTGACATGAGCAATCAAGTTCTGTTGTGACATTGACCACAAATTATTCAACCCAATTCTAAATGATGCAATTAAAGCTGGTCTATCCCACAGCTCACTTTTTCGTTTGTCTTGATTATTTTGTTTAGACTGTTCATTGTTTACAGTTCGATGTTCTGTACGCCTTTTAAGGACTGGGAAGAATGCGCTCTCCATGGTTCTGAAATCACACTACTTATCACTGTACCACATTGTGTTCCATTTAGCAATGTCCCAGCAATGCTGTTGAAAGCTGCTCAGTCACAAACGACTATACACACTCTTTTCCTCATCAGGGTCACTTAGAGGTGTGCCTGGGATGGGTTTAGAAGTGGGTAAATTGATCACCTTGCAGCAGCTGATCAATGTGATTGGTGGGTGTAAGAGTGATTAGTGCAGAGGACTGCTTGTCCCGGCAGTTCTGCACAGGTCCATCAACCGCCACGTATTGATATTTCATGTTCCTGTACAGAATGCAGACTTGTCTCCATCAACCTATTGCTGATATGCTGCTGGCATATTCATGAATTATAACACCACAGCATGTACAGGTGTATAGCTCTCTCTCGCTCTCTAAACAGCTACGCACATGAGTGGGAGAATCAATGTTTTTAGATTAGAGCATTGATCAGCATTCCGATTTAGATATTGATTAGTTGGTCTCACCGTGATATAGAAAGATGGGGGAAGGGAGGGAATCAATGCTCTCTCTCACCTGCCCACATCAGTCACCACTGCAGATCATATGGCACTCTCACTGATATGGCACTTTCACTGAGTTCCACAACTTGAAGTAGTTAAGTAAAGTTAACTAAATCAGATCAGATATGATATGATATGATATGATATGATATGATATGATATGATATATGATTTGATGGTTCATAAACATGACAGTAGGTCCTTATTTAAATTTAAAACATTTGAAAAGAGTCCTTCCCGGTCCTGACAAAATAATAATAATAATAATAATAATAATAATAATAATAATAATAATCCCTTTTCAAAAGTCAAAAAACAAAACAAAACAAGAGGAGAGGGAAGACAAAAGAAAAAGATGCCATTTGTTATTTCTGTCCTGTTAAGAAACAGTTTACAGTCACATCCAGCAATGTCAATACGTATAACTATACAGCGGGGGAAATAAGTATTGAAGGCATCAACATTGTTTGTAAGTATACTTCCAGTGAGGCTATTCACATTACATTTTCACCAGACATTAGTATTAACTCAGGTAATCCATACATTTTAAAAAATCCAAACATTGAAGTCCATTAATATAGTTATTTGTAATAAAGTGGAATGACACAGGAAAAAAGTATTGAAAGTACTGAAATTTCTTAAATACTCTGTGGGAAAGCTTTTGTTGAATGACAGCTTCAAGACAATTCCTTAATGAAGAAACTAATCAGTCGCCATATTCAGTTGTGACTTTGGCCCATTCCTCTAAACAGATAGTCTTTTAATCTTGAAGATTCCAGGGACCCTCTTGTGAATCCTGATCTTCCGTTCCTTCCAGAAATTGGATTTAAGTCAGGGCCTCAATTTCCTTTCTCTGAAACCAATTGAGAGTTTCCTTAGCTGAATGCTTTGGATCGTTGTCCTGCTGGAAGGTCTAGCCACGTCTCATCCTCATCATCCTGGTGGGTGACAAGATTCTCTCGGACTAAAATGACTCCATTCATCGTTCCTTCAATTGTATGAAGTCTGCCAGTACCATGTGGTTTGGGCTTCCACCTCCAAACCACACTATTGGTAGGCCTATGGTATTTTTAGGGTGATGTACAGTGCCATCTCTCCTCCAAACATGGTGTTTATGACACCCAAAAAGTTAATTTTGCTTTCATCTGACCAGACTACATTCTCTCAGTATTTTATAGGCTTGTCCAAATGTTGTGTATCAAACTTTAAACAAGCGTTGACATGTGCATTACCTATGATTTTCTCTGTAACAATTGTACCTGCTGCCTCCAAGTCTTTCTGGCGCTTTATTTGAGTGGTCCTTGGCTCTTGGGCTACTCTTCTGACTATCCTTCTTCATCCGTTCAATCAGAAATCTTGCGAGGAGGTCCTGTGTGTTGCCGGTTTATGATGCAGTGATGTTCCTTCCACTTCCACCCCAATGCTACAGTATGTTTTGCAAAAATAAGGTTGCGAAGATCTTTGGAGAGCTATTTGTTTTTGCCCATTGTGATGTTTTTTGTTTGACACCTTGGTAACAAAAAACTTTTTTATAGCCCATCAAAATGTACTAACCCAGCTTCTATTCATTTACACAGATAAGAGGCATAATTGCTCTCTAACTACTTACAGATTCCAGATCATTCTTTGCCTTGCCTTGTTGTACTGCTTAGTGTGTTTAATACTTTTTCCTCTGTCATTCCACTTTATTCCACTTTACTCTACTTATGGACTTTAAAGTTTGTATTTTTTATCTGTGTGAATTGAGTTAACACTAATGTCTGGTGACAATTTCCTTACTGAAAAAAATGTTGACACGTTCAATACCCCCCACTGTATAGTATACTTAGGACATATTATAAGAGATAATTAACTAGGACATATTATAAGAGATTATAATTACCTCCCATCTGATTAAGAGTATACAAGAGTTTACATTATCCTATTTCAGTTTCAGAGATAGTTTTGTTTCTCCGATGCAAACATAATGGTGTGCAATCAAGCAACAATCAGAAATACTCCAAAACAAGACCAGATAGCCACAGTGTATCACTTCCTCGGATGACACCTCGCATGTTCTGCTTAAATGAGGTCAAAACAAGATTGTACTGTATATATCAAGTAAATACTGTAAGACAAACCACTATAACATATGAAACAATATGATATGATATGATATGATATGATATGATATGATATGATATGATATGATATGATATGATATGATAAAATCATATAATATCATTATAATACCAAAATTCCATATAATAGCATATCATACATTGTATGGCAATATGGTAATGGGTAAAACATTTTAATAAACATTAAGGGTAAAGCTTAAAGTCGACAAATTAAGAGATAACTAAAAATATAATATCTGTATGCACAATTGCTGTTTTGTTTAAATTCCCATGTACTATTCTAATAAATATTGTTTTATTAATCTTCAATTAATTTTCAGAACAACTATGCCAATTCACCCACTTATCCATAAATCAATAGGCTTTTATCAGTTGGTCATATTTATAGCTGGTACACAACGATTTCAGCAGAGACTCTGTAAACAATGGAGTATGTTGCCAGCGGCACCAGCTGGTTATCTAATCCATACTAATTAGACAAACTCTTCCTTTCTGTATTGTTTGTTTCCCGATTCGTTTGCAACTGCATAGTAGGATACAACACTATTTATATTCTCCAAAGCCTTGCTCTGGACATGACAGAAATCATAGTTTCATGCATGCATAACCTGTTAAATTCAAGAGAGAGTGTGTTTATGCATATTTCACTGTCAGTATGTGGAATTAATCGTATATCTTTCGATACAAAATGTTTCTTCCGCTCTAAATAATCACTCCACTGGTCCAGCTGTTAAACCAAACGGATTATTCTGTATCTGTTGCCTGTAACTTCAATCGTACACACAGATTGATAACACAAGAAATAAAAACAATTCATGCAATTAAAATTGATATATAGAAATATCTTTAAAAATATATTTTGCGCTTTGAAAATGCCGTTTTGGGATAACTGCTTTTTTTTAATGTCAATCGCATTTTATTCGTCAATAGTGTGTGCGTGGAGAGAGTGCCTATTAAGACCTATACTAATGCTGAAGTAGCCTAACAGAGTAGACTAACACTGATGCCAAATGATCAAATTATCAATTAATTTACCGTTTGATTGATTAGAAAAAGCAGGAACAACTCTAACTATAACTAAGTTTGTTTCAAAAGTTGTGCATATGATTAAATAGGCTATAGCCTTTTAACACTATTTACCACAAATAATCGATTATATTTTGTATACAAATGTATTATGCTATTTTTATTCATTTTTCCCGTGACGACCAAATTACTTGCAATTCCCCCAAAGGCTTCCATACTCAAAAATATTAGATATATTGATCTGATTTTCTACATTTTACTATTGAATTTGTATTTACTATTGGATTCAATCCTGCAGCAACGTCTTGTGCAAATAGGCTGCCCATTTGTCAAAACAATTATTGCAGTCCGTTTATTTATTCGTTTAATATCAGAAGCGAGTGAAAACCCGAGTCTGATTTTGCAGTTTTTTTAATACTTAAATTTCGATTTGGTTGTTGTTCTTTTTCTTCTTCTGAAGAAGAAAAAGAAAGGCCCTACGACCATACAGCCACCTGCTAGCTTCACATCCCAGCCTACTAGCCAACTGGAGTGAAAAATGATGCCTATAGGCTTTTAATTGTTGTAGAACTTGGCTCATCATGTCTATTTAACAGAACAACTTAGGAAAAATGTGTGGGTTGTGTTTGCATAAACATGGGATCTTTTTCGAATGTGAGTCAGAAGCCTATGTTGTTGTGTGGCAGTGGTTCCTGTTACTCATGTAATAGTATGGGCGTTTAAATAAAACAAATGACCTTTTCCTGAGAACAGGGTCTAATAAAATGAGTTCTAGGCTACGTGAGATATGGTGTATATGTGGATCATTACCTGCGCTCAATCTAACATGCAGGCAAGAGAAATCTCAGTTTATTTTACCAGTCATATTCTAGAGACGAGTTAGCAGAGAGAGTTTCTCAAACTGATTTCCCAAACACACTAGTGAGCTGCGAGCATCTTCTCCGACTTTCAGTGATGCTTGGGAGACTCGGCTTGTGATTGGTCGTACGACTGTGTGATTACGCAGTCCTCTCTAGGATGTGCAATCCATCAAGTAGGAGAGAAATACTGGATCACGTGGACCTGTCCGAAAACCGACTGGGGGTCGCGTACATGGTTTACATGAGAGATGAGGTGGACAGATGAACAAGCCAACTGATCAGGGTTTGGAGCGAATCGCAATCGCAATCGGCCAAATATCTGTTCTGGAGACGTGGAAGGAGATTTCGAGAGGCGCCAGCCATGGCAGAAGGTATACGTTTACTATTTTCACATTTGGGATGTTGTCAAGGTGAGCTTTGGGAGGTAAGGCGAGACGGGGGTGTGGGGGAGGGGGAGCGTTTCTTGTCATTGTCTTGAAGAATTTGGAAGATTCTTCAACAAATCTTTCGCAACGACCCTCCCACTATTTGTCGCTGGGGCTAGCGAGCCCCCCCTTTGTTTGTGTCCCCTCTTGCGCTTTGGCTCCTCCGAAGAGCCTTGATGCCTTCAGTTCCTCACATGAGAGTGCCGACGAGTCAAAGGGCCACCGCGGTGGGGCGAGAACAGGATACCGTTTCCCAGGAGTTTATATCAGACGAGATGGGCTCTGTTTCCACCCAGGACTTTTCAGGTGAAGTGGAAAAAAAGTAAACGGTTGCTCGCTTTGACTTTGATTTCGTTTAGAACACCTTAAGTCTTAAGATGTGAGCGGGGCCAAAAGAGGATATAATCGGTAGGGTGTTCGGAATCCATTGATCACAGCGCGTGTGTGTAGCGAATGTGTCTGCGGGATTTTCGTGTTTGTGCTCTGTTGTATTATTTATGGATCAGATTGGGCCATAAAAGCCCAACTAAATTTGCCGCCTAATTTACTCAACATTGCGACGTTTTTGTATGGTCTATTCGTTACTTTTCCTCGTTCTTTAATCATGTTCTTCCGAGACGACTTTTTTTGTGAAACTGAAGGAAAAGGCCGATAGGCCCATCATATCATGTTTGAGCGAGTTATAGCCCTACTAATGTAGCTTGGGGCATTGCAATTTTTTTTAAACTTAAGATATGTAGACTATTACAAAAGGTTGCCCAGTTTCTGAAGAAATACTTTCCCCGTTGTTTTTGCCGAGACTAATGTTTAAGTTACAGTAGCAAGTCTATTGGCTTATAGCTTTACATGAAAGAATGGGCCTCAACAATTGTTCAACGACGCCATTCATTAACTGTGCAATTCTATAGGGGGCTGTACGAAAACTGAAGAAGATGAAGGTCCTAGCACGGAGGAAGACTCCCAATCCTACCATGGTCTCGGCGTATGCAAATGGTTCAATGTGCGGATGGGTTTCGGGTTCCTGTCCATGACCAACAGAGAGGGTGCGCCACTGGAGTCCCCGGTTGATGTGTTTGTGCACCAGGTGAGTAATGAATTTACGGATAGTGACTTATCTGAGTTCCTTTAAAAAAAAAAAAAAAAACATGTCCCATAAACCCTGTCAGCTTCCCCATCATTTAGTTTGGGTGAAAATTAGGTAGCCCAGGCCTGTTTGTTTTTGAGTTCTCATGAGTGACCAGTTCCTTTAAATTCACTATGGAGTAAGACTTTAGGCATTATAGTTTGTAACTGGGTCAATATCCATATCATTGACATCATGCTAGCTTACCAGAAGTTGCTACGGGTTATTTAGGATGTTTCTCTCTCATCCAGCTCCCATTGTTAGAGTCAAAGTGAAAGTCAGCCATAAAGAGTGACATCCTCTCACAGATCACTTGCAATTCCTACTGCATGGCCTTCCTCTATAAGTACCAATATGGCTGCCTGCTTGCCTTGAAGGCTACCTATTCGACCCAGTACACCCTCCCCCACTCCAATTTCCCACATTGCTGAGAGTCCCCTGCCTGTCTACTCTCCATTGAAGGTAAAGGCCCAGTAGTCACTCATTGAGAAAGAAAGACCCCCTGCTATTACCCAAGCCATTCTGAGTTCCTGCTATAAAGTCATTTGGAGCTCCCTGACGTCCACTCCGTGCCCAGTGCCCTCCCCACCCCTGACAGACTGACCTATACGGATGTTAATGCCACTTTCCCCTCAAACAACTTCAGACCCCCAACCGGGGAACCATTTGTTACCCCAAGTGCCTGTTGTTCTCTCTTCAGACCAGGCTTTAAATGTATATATTTCACTCAACTAATCAAGCAATTGTGGATCAGTTCTTGTCGCAATTGCTCAGGGGTTTCAATGGCTTGCCTTTAAGATTCCTTGAATTCTAACGCAAGGACTTCTGATTGACTGTTTTGCCAAATCTGACTTATTGATCTGTGACCTATTGATAAATGCAGGAGCTGTATTAAAAGGAAAGAGTACAGTGTGGCGAGTGGGAAAAATTTTTAAGCCACCAATTGATTGGATACCTGTAATGGATTGCATTTGGAGAAACAGCAGGAGAAAGGCGTATTTCTACATTTTCGACTTTCCATAGAGGACCACATGAGTTTTAGTTTTCTGTGGGCCATGGACTTCCTTTGTGGACTCCAACATGGCTGCCTGGTGGCTGTTGATGGACGTGTGGTAGAGGACTTAGGCATGAGATTAGGGGCCGCGTGTCAGGGAACATTAACTCCTGCGCTCAGCGGCCTTTGTGTGGACAGACAAAGGGACACACATCTCCAGTGAAGCGCTCGCCTTGTCCTTGACCAAAAGCCCTCTCAGCTTGATGAGGCCTACCACCCATACTCCTGTGGGCCTCATTCTCTCTCAATCTCTCTCTTTCTCTCTCTCTCTTTCACTCACTTTCTTTCTTTCTACTCTTACTGACTGTTTTTAGCTCTTCCTACACTCCCTTTCTCTTTCCCTCTCTTCTTACACACACACACACACACACACAAACATTTCACCTTTCACTTTTTCATGTCATCCATATCTGTTCTCACTGCTTTCATAGCTGCCCTCCACTACTGCCCTTGATATTTCTGGGCACCATAAACCTTCGACATGTTTTGAGTTGTCGTCCACTGATGAGCCAATGGAAAAGGCTGTGTGTTTGTGTGTATGAGTGTGTGGGGGCAGGTGATCGGATAGGGGTGATGTCAGGCCAGGCAATAGGGGCAGAAGGCTGGGATTGGGGCTGGGGGGGTGGGGGGTGGGGTCACACCCTCTAGAGGGAAATGGGCTAACGGTTGCTATGACTGACACACAATGGACAAGCATGAAAAACAACACAGTTGCATCTGCCTGGGATGTGGTTATGGATCAGCAGCCATACTCACTGGGGCCTTGAAACCAACAGATTACCAGCCTCACGCTGGCATTCGGCCCAAAACAGGGGCACTAGCACAAGAACCCACTAATAGTTGACCTGTTTGGCAATTAAATTGTCATGACATGCTCCATGCGCTATAGAACTCTTGTGTTGTGTCAGTGTCCAAATGACACAATTAAATTGTCATGACGTGCTCTATGAGCTATAGAACTCTTCTGTTGTGTCAGTGTCCAACTGCTACCCAGAGTCCTTACTTAACACATTACACAGACACGCTCACTGGACGTTTTTCTGACCTACGGTTAATCTTTGGAAATGTGGGACTTTTGTTGACAGTGAATGTAATAGCAACAAAAGCTTTGTGTCTGGCTCTCAGATCGACATCAGTTGTAGGGCACAAGTAATCATGACACTGTTGCTTCTGGGACAGTGTCAGTCATTGTCACGAGAGAGCGTGGGAGTGTGAGAGAGAGGGAAATCATGTGCTTACACAGGGGTGTCTTTCATATAGATTTTATATAGAAGTTGACTGCCAGGTATTGGAGAGATGGGTTTAGAGGTGAGTTTGTGTCCTATGAGAGTGATATAATGATTTGGGCCCTGAGCCACACAGAGAGAGAGAGAGAGAGAGAGAGAGAGAGAGAGAGAGAGAGAGAGAGAGACTTATAGCTGGAGTGTTTGCGGCACGTGGAGGAAATAAAACATCCCAGTGTGTTCCCAACCCCCACCAGGCTACGCCGTATTTTACAACCCCCTTCCCACCTCCTGCCTGTGAGCTCTTCCTAATGATCCCCTAGCCCTGGCCCAGGGGCCGAGTGAGAAAAGCAGGCTTGTTCACATAGTTCAGATTCACACCGACAGGAAGTTCACTCCCTTTTTCCTGAAGAGCTAAACGCACACCTAGAAGTGTCTGAAGTGATGGTGAATGAAGGGAAAAGACTTCAAACACAGGGGAAACCATTGTTGTTGCACACTCACACTCCAGTGGAGTCATGTTGGGTGGTCTTAAAAGTTAACACTATGAAACCCTTTTTAAAGTGTAGTTTTTTTTTATGAACAACTGTCTTTGGTATCATCATGGTGTGTCTATAAAAGGTTTAGAACACCCCGCAAATATGTAAGAAAAGCCTTCGTACCACAGCATCACCAACAATATAACCAATACCTCTTAACCTGTGAGAGAGGAAAGAGACTTTCCTCTGTGTCACCTTGTGTGGTATTTGCAAGGATTTTGGGAAGGCAGCTGGCTAGTTTTAAACAAAAAGTCTAAATAATTCCTTAAGTGAAATGCAAGGAGGCCAGGAATGCCTACAAGCCTCCACCCCCACTTCATCAGTGGCCTCTCCTGTGGTCACTATAAGCGAAGGGTCAAAAGAATCGTGTGTGTGTGGTTTCGGGGGGCGTGTGACTGTGTGTGTTTCCCTCTCTCTCTCTCTCTCTCTCTCTCTCTATGTGTGTGTATAGCACTAGGTAAATGTGTGTTAACCTGATAGGATAGCAATCTCCCTTCCCCCATCAAAGGCGCAGCATTCCAAATTGTCAGAGAGAGAGACAGATAGAGAGAGACAGAAGGCCCTTTCACACTGGCGAAATCGCCGCGATTTTATGTACCAGAATCGCGGAACGACTGTCCCTTTCACATAGACCGAGGCGGAACGGCGGGACAAAGTGTCTCGCCAAATTTACTACCAAGCCCCCTAGACATTTTGCCGAGTTTTTTCGTTCCGGCACCAGTGTGAATGGGTCAAGGCGGAAAGGGGAATCTGGGCGGGCATTTCGAATCTATGTCCAGCCCACCACAGGAGATTGCAAATAAATCTAACTGATCAAAAGCAGCAATAGCAGAGACAGCACATTATGTCAATCTATAAATTCACAAAGTCTCCAGTCATTCAATGCCTGCTAGAGTTGACTGTAGCTTGGAATGCAATCAGTTGCCATAATAGGCTATCCTAAAATCCAGCGAAAAAACAAAGCATGAACTCATGAGCGTCTGTCTGCCCTATATGTATATCCTCTGATTGTAATGCTTACAGATATCTAGGCGATATGTGTAACATTTGTTTTGTATTTGGCCTGTTATAAAATCATGTAGACCTATTGAACAATTTAAACACATTAGGAACCGCAAAGTTGGAGACATGCATAAAGACATTGCTGCAAATTTAAAACCGGATTACTCTGGAATGGCTAACTGTACAGGGGCATGCTTTACACCTTTGTGTTGGGTAAGGTCTGCTGTTTATTCTGATATATGGTTTGTCATGTGTTGAGGTAAAGTTCGCGAAGTATTCCACCAAGATGAATGGGTAGGGAGACGGGCGCAAAAAATATGATTAAATTAAAGTTACTTTTCTCGCGAACCGTTTACCACAACAACTAACATCGTTTAAAAGCTGAGAAAAAGCTCTTTCGTGTGATAGTGATGTCTGTGATGATAGGCTACTTCGCCAGTAGTTCAGCAAATTTGGGTGGGACAGAATACCTATACAGAGCAGCAGCTCTGGCCATATCGTCTCTGGCTCACATGCTTTAAATACATTATCGCTTCACTACCCAACACGCGAACAAGAAAGAAAAGAAAAAAGAAACCAATGTGCTTATGTCACGATTTCCGATAGGCCCAGGCCTAGAGAAAAGACAGCTATGGTAACCTAACAATTAAGATCAACCCGAACTGCGATGTTCCAAACAGAGTGACAGGATGCAATGCCTAATAATCTCACTGCCTTCGGCATAACTGCTAACAAGGCCTACTGTTAAACACCTGAAAATATTAAGCTGCTGTTTTCTTTTCATGACGAGCACTAGGCCTACGCTTAAATTATTTATGACTGAATGGAACGTTGCGTTTTTAAGCGCCAGAACTGCTTATCACGTCGTGTGACAAAGTTTACACCAATCATCATCTTCTAATGTATTGTAATAAGCCTAGAATGTGAGGTCAGACTGTTGTGACTAGAGAAATACTCTACAGAAAAAGTAGCACAGATGTATAAACAGTAATCTTTATTTAACACAATTCATGCAGCTACCAAACATGTCAGACTGGGATTCATGAAATCTTAAAACCAAATGCTATCAACCTGGGCTTAACAACACACCACTATGAAGCCTACTACACAGAAGACACTGCAATAAAGAGACCATACAAAAGATCATCACACACACAATAAATGGGTAAAAGCTATAGCCCACACCACCCCCATAGGGCACTGCACAGGTTCACACTGCACTTTAAGATTCATACCAAAGACGCCATCAGACTACAACATAAGGCTTTAGATCACCACAACCCTCCCACCCAATCATGAAACGGATACTGCCAGGTTTAAAATAAGTTACACACACACACACACACAAAGTCAATAAACACTTAACTCTCCCGGATACGGGACCCTCCCGGGGTCTAAGCTTTGGCGCTGGTTGGCACGGGGAGAAAGCAGACGCCAGTCCAGCTCGTGAGGCCTCCGAACAATAAGCGAACCGAGCACCTCTTTCTGAGAAGCAGCAACGCCCTCGCACTCCTATGCCCGGCCTTATCTACAGGTTAGTCCGGCTAAACTATCTTCGCCGCAGCAGCCCTAAATAGCATACTGAACGGCACCCACCCCCAAACCTTGAGTGCAGCTCGGCGTTAGCAACCACACGCCACTTCCCAGTTCCACTCACCCTTTGCTGTGCTCTTTTTTTATGACTATGCCTCTCCTTCAACTCGACGATAATCACTGCTCCAAAGTTCCTGCTCATTCACGCTCATCAGTGGTCAGGTGCGAGCAATCAATTAATTCAACCCACTCTTCCCTCAGCTCCCTCCCCCCACATACGTCAGTCATAACAATACATTCATCCAACGCCATTTCATTACACTCCCCACCCATAAAACAGACTCGTCCCCTCGAATGAATTCAAAACATTTCATAGTCCAGGGACCACACTGGTACCCTCCTTGAACGTCCTTGGCATGAGTCTTTGGATAGCGATGCACCTTGCTGGGTCTCCCCAGTCATTTCAGAATGGCTAGTCATGGGTGTTCGCATGGTCCCAGGGTGTGAAGATTCCTGACCACCTTGATTCTGTGTGGCCGGAGCCGGCCGGTGTCTTTGCCCTTGTGATCCTACTGAGGCGGCGCAGCTTCCTGGCACACTGCTTGCTCCCCTTGTAGGTGTGACTGGGGGCACCTCCGATCTGGCAGCTGGCACTACCACCTGCTCTCGACCCCTGTAGAGGCTAAGGTCTGCAGCCAGGTCTCTTTAGGTGGGATGCCAGCTGTCCGTAGGCTCTCTGCACCCTCTTGGTTGGTAACCTCTGTTACAGAAGACAGACATGGTTTAAGTCGGTTGAAGTGCACCACTATTTCTGTCCCCCCCTCAACAGGCACCAGTCTATACAGAACTTCTGTTATTCTCTCTGTGACTTTATAAGGCCCCTTAAACCTTTGTTGTAATTTTGGACAGAGCCCCCTTTTCCTAACTTTCCCCCGGACCCACACCAATTCTCCCTCAGAATAGTATTGGAAATGTGCTCTGAAGTCATATTCTTCCTTCTGCTTCCCAGAGGCTCTTAGCTGATGGCCCTTTACCGCCTCTACCACTGTAGACAAGGTCTCCAACAATCTAGCCACATACTCTGAAGCAGAAGAAAATCCTTCCCCATTAGCAAGGTTAAGCATAACATCCACGGGAAGGACTATCTCTTTCCAAAAAACAACTTTATAGGGTGTAAAACCAGTACTGGAGTGCACGCTGCTTCTATAGGCCATCATCACATAAGGCAACAGGATATCCCAGTTAGCTTGGTTATCATCTACAAATAGAGACAACATGGATGCCAGTGTCCTGTTAAACCTTTCAACCATTCCATCAGATTGAGGATGATAAGGTGATGTCCCGGTCTTATGAATGTTCAGCAACTGGCACACTTCTTTAAATAACCTGGATTCAAAATTTCGGCCCTGATCAGTATGGATTATCCTGGGGGCTCCGAAGCGGCACACCCACTGTTCAACCAACAACTTGGCCACCGTCTCAGCTTCCTGATTAGGAAGAGGGAATGCCTCCGTCCATTTGGAAAAGTAATCCCCAATAACTATAATGTATTTGTTTCCTTTGGAGGTTTCGGGAGAGGTCCCAAAATGTCCAACGCCACCAGCTCATATGGGCTTGATGCTACAACCCGATTGGAGTGGAGCCCGCCATTGTTTCCCCACATCTTTTCTGGACCCACAATCCACACATTCACGACACTATCGCTTTACATCTCTAAACCAGCCCAGCCAATAGAAACGGTCTTTCACTTTTTTTTGTAGTTTCTGTATTCCCAAGTGTCCACCAGTAATATCATTATGCAACTGTCTTAAAATTTCTGACACCATTACAGTAGGAATAACTACCTGGACCTGGTTTGCGGCATCCGAGTTCGATGGAGGAAACCTCACCAACCGGGAGCCCTGCATTTGTAACTGGGACCATACCAGTGCATACTTTTGTAAATCATCCGGTGGTTGCAAACAAGTCACTCCCTCTTTTTTAGAGCAATGATCTTTTTTTGTAACTTCGGCATCTTCCTGCTAAGAGCCAGAACTCATCCCCTTCCCACCCTGGAGTTACATTAAGAGGCACATTTTGCACTGCAGCTATTACAGGCGCCCCCCATGTCTGTGGGGCTGGTTCCGGGGGCACTAGAGTTGACAGGTAAGCAGGCAGCCTAGAAAGGGCGCCAGCATTGGCATGCCCTCGGTCCAGGGCGATGAACAATTTTATACTGAAAGCTTGCTAGCTGCTCTACCCACCTGGCTAACTGTCCCTCTAACCCCTGGAAATTATGCAGCCACCTCAAGGAATTATGATCTGTTCGCAGGACAAATTCCTTACCCAACAGATAATGTTTAAAATGCCTGATGAACGTGACCATACTTAACAACTCCTTCTTGGTTGTGGCATATTTTCTTTCCTGCTTAGTAAGTGCTCTGCTGGCATATGCTATAACATGTTCACACCCCCCCTCTTCTTGTGACAATACAGCCCCGATACCCGCGACGCTAGCATCCGTATCTAAAATGAATGTGTTGGAGGGATCAGGGGTATATAAGAACAGGTGCAGACATTAAACTCAGTTTGAGCTGTTCAAAGGCTGTTTGGCATCGCCTGTCCATTTAAAACGCCTGCCTTTCTCAGTGAGTTGGTGCAGGGGGCGAGCAATCTCAGCAAACCCCTTCACAAACCTCCGATAGTACGAGGCTAACCCCACAAAGCTCCTGACCTCTGTCTGATTTTTGGGCACCGGCCACTGACGCACCGCCTCTACTTTCGCAGGATCAGCCTTCACCCCCTTTGATGAAATGATATGTCCCAAATACTGCACCTGAGTGGCAAACAAGTTACACTTACTGGGCTTGACTTTAAAGGTTAGCCTGGCGTGGTTTTGTTAAAACTTCGTCCAGGCGGCCTAAATGTTCCTGAAATGTCCGTCCAAATATTATGATATCGTCCAGGTACACCAGACAGGTGGTCCACTGAAGATCTGCCAGCACCAGATCCATCAGTCGCTGAAATGTACTAGGACTATTGCAAAGACCAAAACTGAGGACATTGAATTCAAACAGGCCTTGCCGAAAGTGATAAAAGCAGTCTTATGTTTATCCCTAGGATCCAGCTCCACTTGCCAGTAACCACTGGCTAAATCAGCGTGGAGAACCAGCAAGCTTTATTCAGACTGTCAAGGGCATCATCAATGCGTGGCAACGGATCTGGCGTCTTTCCTGGTTACATCGTTTAACTTCCGATAATCCACACAAAACGGAGGCCACCCGTCCACGCCGCGTACCAGAACTACTGGAGCTGCCCACGGACTATGAGAAGGCTGAATTATGTTATTTGCCAACATTTGCTTTACATGGTCAGACACCTCATGTTGTAAATGAAGGGGAACACGACGGGGTGGCAACTTCACAGGCTTTGCATCCCCTGTATCGATCTGGTGCAGTGTCAGGTGAGTTCTCCCCAAATCCCCCTCCCCCTCACTAAACACAGACATATTTCTTTGTAACAGCTCACGGATATCAGTTAAATTAGATGGAGTAAAATTCTTCTGATGTAATCCAAAATGAGCAATAAGCTTGTCAACAGACCAAGGCTCCTTTGGGCCATTCTCATCCTCCCCCATGCCCAAATGTTCAGCCTTACAGCTCACCTCAATGTCAGTATGTAATGTTCCCAGCCTCATACCCTCCTTCAATGTAAGGGGATCTTTAGTAACATTAATCACTCGTATCGGCAGTCTACCCCTCTCCACTCTACAGACCACCCGAGCGATCATTACATCACATTGGTTTGATAGTGTGTCTGATGGTTCCAACATACCCTCACAGCTGGTCATGAAGGAATTATCCACCTTTCCAGCAATGATTGCCTCACTACGTGGGGGAATTACAGTGTCTTCCAAGACGATCACAGTCCGGGGTTTATCAATATCTGCCGGAATAATCAGGGGAAACATTTTACCCATTATACAGCACTCCTTTTTACCAAAGTCCACAATGACACCATATTTATTCAAGAAGTCAAAACCCAAAAGAATATCCTGGGAAGGCACATCAGCTACCAAAAACTCAGCGATTAATGCCAAAGCGTCAAACTGGCAGACTGTCTGCCATTTTCCCAAAATCCCCATCAACCCTCCATTAGCTGCAGACACGTCACCATGATGTCCAGATAGTTCTGTTCCCCCCTCAGTGATCTCAAGCCAAAGTTGTTTTGGTATGACTGATAATGCTGCCCCACTATCTACCAAGAGAAGGGAGTCTGACGCACCTATTTTGGCTCTGATGTATCCGGAGCCACCCTGGTTGCTTGCAGAGGCCGCATATGTACCAACTCGCCGGGGGGCAGGCAGTGGGCCTACGGTGCCTGCCCCCTGTAGTTTCCCTGCAAATATGGGCAGTCTCGTTTTATGTGTCTGGTACACCCACACTCCCAACAACCACCCCCCGCCCCTCTGACTCGATCTCGGGACCCTTTGTGAACCACTGTTCCTGGGCTCTCGTCCAGGCTCCCTGGAAAATTGATTGGGAGTAGGGTTTTGCCATAGACTGTTGCATATTACTCACTGTTAACACACAAAATCTAACAGGAGAGATTTTACTTCCTGCCTTAATTCCTCCACCATTCCTAGCATCATTTGCATTTGTTCATCACTTTTGGGTTTATGCTCCACCACCACCCCCCTTACTTTTGCATCAGGCATCCAGATGGGTTTTGCTCCATATTCCTAAAAGCTCTAATTCAGAAGCAAGATCAATTGCATCTTCTAGGGTATCAGGGTTTTGCTCTCGCGAGGCTAATACGGAAGTCACCAGTTGCAAAATGTGTAAGAAACTGATCTCTTGCCAACATATCGCGGTGCAGTTATCAGCTGTGGGGTAGCTTTAATGGCGAGCCATAGGGCATTTCCAATTCTCTTGTCTCATTATGCATACGTCGGCGGGTAAATGTAGCCCTACTCCAATCGCTACTATCACAGGGCTTGAAACATCTAGCCATAGCAGCTTTTAGCGAGCAGCATAGTTTCCTTTGGCATCACCAGACAAACCACTATAAATATCTCTTGCAGCCAGAGAGTAGAAGAGACATAAATTTAAGTTTTAAGGGTTCATCCCCATTATTTACATCAGCAGCCAGATCAAATTGCTCTGACCAATCGGGACCACTCCCGACCTACACCAGTAAACGTCCTCTGGCATAAACACTGGCGAGCCAAGGTAGCTCTTGATGGTTCCACACCCTTAGCGGTCAACAGCTTGAGGACCAACATTATCCTCTCCATCTGACATTTTTGCAACAGTATCTAGGGTTTTATAGGGTTCACAGAAACTAAGCAAATCCCACCGCTGCCACCAGTGTAATAAGCCTAGAATGTGAGGTCAGACTGTTGTGACTAGAGAAATACTCTACAGAAAAAGTAGCACAGATGTATAAACAGTAATCTTTATTTAACACAATTCATGCAGCTACCAAACATGTCAGACTGGGATTCATGAAATCTTAAAACCAAATGCTATCAACCTGGGCGAACAACACACCACTATGAAGCCTACTACACAGAAGACACTGCAATAAAGAGACCATACAAAGAGATCACACACACAATAAATGGGTAAAAGCTATAGCCCACACCACCCCCATAGGGCACTGCACAGGTTCACACTGCACTTTAAGATTCATACCAAAGGCATGCATCAGACTACAACATAAGGCTTTAGATCACCACAACCCTCCCACCCAATCATGAAACGGATACTGCCAGGTTTTAAAATAAGTTACACACACACACACACACAAAAGTCAATAAACACTTAACTCTCGGGATACTTAGACCCTCCCCGGGGTCTAAACTTGGTTGGCACGGGGAGAAAGCAGGCGCCAGTCCAGCTTCGTGAGGCCTCCGAACAATAGCGGAACCGAGCACCTCTTTCTGAGAAGCAGCAACGCCCTCGCACTCCTATGCCCGCCTTATCTACAGGTTAGTCCGCTAAACTATCTTCGCCGCCGGCAGCCCTAAATAGCATACTGAACGGCACCCACCCCCAAACCTTGAGTGCAGCTCGGCGTTAGCAACCACACGCCACTTCCCAGTTCCACTCACCCTTTGCTGTGCTCTTCTTTTATGACTATGCCTCTCCCCTTCAACTTCGGCGATAATCACTGCTCCAAAGTTCCTGCTCATTCACGCCATCAGTGGTCAGGTCGCGAGCAATCAATTAACTCAACCCACTCTTCCCTCAGCTCCCTCCCCCCACATACGTCAGTCATAACAATACATTCATCCAACGTCATTTCATTACACTCCCCCCACCCATAAAACAGACTCGTCCTCGAGTCGAATTCAAAACATTTCATAGTCCAGGGACCACACTGGTACCCTCCTTGAACGATCCTTGGCATGAGTCTTTGGATAGCGTGCACCTTGCTGGGTCTCCCCAGTCATTTCAGAATGGCTAGTCATGGGTGTTCGCATGGTCCCAGGGTGTGAAGATTCCTGACCACCTTGATTCTGTGTGGCGAGCCGCCGTGTGTCTTTGCCCTTGTGATCCTACTGAGGCGCGCAGCTTCCTGGCACACTGCTTGCTCCCCTTGTAGGTGTGACTGGGGGCACCTCGGATCTGGCCGCTGGCACTACCACCTCGCTCTCTCGACCCGCTGTAGAGGCTAAGGTCTGCAGCCAGGTCTCTTTAGGTGGGATGCCAGCTGTCCGTAGGCTCTCTGCACCCTCTTGGTTGGTAACCTCTGTTACAGAAGACAGACATGGTTTAAGTCGGTTGAAGTGCACCACTATTTCTGTCCCCCCCTCAACAGGCACCAGTCTATACAGAACTTCTGTTATTCTCTGTGACTTTATAAGGCCCCTTAAACCTTTGTTGTAATTTTGGACAGAGCCCCCTTTTCCTAACTTTCCCCCGGACCCACACCAATTCTCCCTCAGAATAGTATTGGAAATGTGCTCTGAAGTCATATTCTTCCTTCTGCTTCCCAGAGGCTCTTAGCTGATGGCCCTTTACCGCCTCTACCACTGTAGACAAGGTCTCCAACAATCTAGCCACATACTCTGAAGCAGAAGAAAATCCTTCCCCATTAGCAAGGTTAAGCATAACATCCACGGGAAGGACTATCTCTTTTCCAAAAACAACTTTATAGGGTGTAAAACCAGTACTGGAGTGCACGCTGCTTCTATAGGCCATCATCACATAAGGCAACAGGATATCCCAGTTAGCTTGGTTATCATCTACAAATAGAGACAACATGGATGCCAGTGTCCTGTTAAACCTTTCAACCATTCCATCAGATTGAGGATGATAAGGTGATGTCCTGGTCTTATGAATGTTCAGCAACTGGCACACTTCTTTAAATAACCTGGATTCAAAATTTCGGCCCTGATCAGTATGGATTATCCTGGGGGCTCCGAAGCGGCACACCCACTGTTCAACCAACAACTTGGCCACCGTCTCAGCTTCCTGATTAGGAAGAGGGAATGCCTCCGTCCATTTGGAAAAGTAATCCCCAATAACTATAATGTATTTGTTTCCTTTGGAGGTTTCGGGGAGAGGTCCCAAAATGTCCAACGCCACCCGCTCATATGGGCTTGATGCTACAACCGATTGGAGTGGAGCCCGCCATTGTTTCCCCACATCTTTTCTGGACCCACAATCCACACATTCACGACACTATCGCTTTACATCTCTAAACCAGCCCAGCCAATAGAAACGGTCTTTCACTTTTGCTTGTAGTTTCTGTATTCCCAAGTGTCCACCCGTAATATCATTATGCAACTGTCTTAAAATTTCTGACACCATTACAGTAGGAATAACTACCTGGACCTGGTTTGTGGCATCCGAGTTCGATGGAGGAAACCTCACCAACCGGGAGCCCTGCATTTGTAACTGGGACCATACCAGTGCATACTTTTGTAAATCATCCGGTGGTTGCAAACAAGTCACTCCCTCTTTTTTTAGAGCAATGATCTTTTGTAACTCGGCATCTTCCCGCTGCGCCAGAGCCAACTCATCCCCTTCCCACCCTGGAGTTACATTAAGAGGCACATTTTGCACTGCAGCTATTACAGGCGCCCCCCATGTCTGTGGAGCTGGTTCCGGGGGCACCAGCAGTTGACAGGTAAGCAGGCAGCCTAGAAAGGGCGTCAGCATTGGCATGCCCTCGTCCAGGGCGATGAACAATTTTATACTGAAAGCTTGCTAGCTGCTCTACCCACCTGGCTAACTGTCCCTCTAACCCCTGGAAATTATGCAGCCACCTCAAGGAATTATGATCTGTTCGCAGGACAAATTCCTTACCCAACAGATAATGTTTAAAATGCCTGATGAACGTGACCATACTTAACAACTCCTTCTTGGTTGTGGCATATTTTCTTTCCTGCTTAGTAAGGGCTCTGCTGGCATATGCTATAACATGTTCACACCCCCCCTCTTCTTGTGACAATACAGCCCCGATACCCGCATCGCTAGCATCCGTATCTAAAATGAATGTGTTGGAGGGATCAGGGTATATAAGAACAGGTGCAGACATTAAACTCAGTTTGAGCTGTTCAAAGGCTGTTTGGCATGCGTCTGTCCATTTAAAACGCCTGCCTTTCTCAGTGAGTTGGTGCAGGGGGCGAGCAATCTCAGCAAACCCCTTCACAAACCTCCGATAGTACGAGGCTAACCCCACAAAGCTCCTGACCTCTGTCTGATTTTTGGGCACCGGCCACTGACGCACCGCCTCTACTTTTGCAGGATCAGCCTTCACCCCCTTTGATGAAATGATATGTCCCAAATACTGCACCTGAGTGGCAAACAAGTTACACTTACTGGGCTTGACTTTAAGGTTAGCCTGGCGTAGTTTTGTTAAAACTTCGTCCAGGCGGCCTAAATGTTCCTGAAATGTCCGTCCAAATATTATGATATCGTCCAGGTACACCAGACAGGTGGTCCACTGAAGATCTGCCAGCACCAGATCCATCAGTCGCTGAAATGTACTAGGACTATTGCAAAGACCAAAACTGAGGACATTGAATTCAAACAGGCCTTGCCGAGTGATAAAAGCAGTCTTATGTTTATCCCTAGGATCCAGCTCCACTTGCCAGTAACCACTGGCTAAATCAAGCGTGGAGAACCAGCAAGCTTTATTCAGACTGTCAAGGGCATCATCAATGCGTGGCAACGGATACGCGTCTTTCCTGGTTACATCGTTTAACTTCCGATAATCCACACAAAAACGGAGGCCGCCGTCACGCTTACGTACCAGAACTACTGGAGCTGCCCACGGACTATGAGAAGGCTGAATTATGTTATTTGCCAACATTTGCTTTACATGGTCAGACACCTCATGTTGTAAATGAAGGGGAACACGACGGGGTGGCAACTTCACAGGCTTTGCATCCCCTGTATCGATCTGGTGCAGTGTCAGGTGAGTTCTCCCCAAATCCCCCTCCCCCTCACTAAACACAGACATATTTCTTTGTAACAGCTCACGGATATCAGTTAAATTAGATGGAGTAAAATTCTTCTGATGTAATCCAAAATGAGCAATAAGCTTGTCAACAGACCAAGGCTCCTTTGGGCCATTCTCATCCTCCCCCATGCCCAAATGTTCAGCCTTACAGCTCACCTCAATGTCAGTATGTAATGTTCCCAGCCTCATACCCTCCTTCAATGTAAGGGGATCTTTAGTAACATTAATCACTCGTATCGGCAGTCTACCCCTCTCCACTCTACAGACCACCCGAGCGATCATTACATCACATTGGTTTGATAGTGTGTCTGATGGTTCCAACATACCCTCACAGCTGGTCATGAAGGAATTATCCACCTTTCCAGCAATGATTGCCTCACTACGTGGGGGAATTACAGTGTCTTCCAAGACGATCACAGTCCGGGTTTATCAATATCTGCGGAATAATCAGGGGAAACATTTTACCCATTATACAGCACTCCTTTTTACCAAAGTCCACAATGACACCATATTTATTCAAGAAGTCAAAACCCAAAAGAATATCCTGGGAAGGCACATCAGCTACCAAAAACTCAGCGATTAATGCCAAAGCGTCAAACTGGCAGACTGTCTGCCATTTTCCCAAAATCCCCATCAACCCTCCATTAGCTGCAGACACGTCACCATGATGTCCAGATAGTTCTGTTCCCCCCTCAGTGATCTCAAGCCAAAGTTGTTTTGGTATGACTGATAATGCTGCCCCACTATCTACCAAGAGAAGGGAGTCTGACGCACCTATTTTGGCTCTGATGTATCCGAGCCACCCTGGTTGGCACTTGCAGAGGCCGCATATTGTACCAACTTCGCGAGGCAGGCAGCCCATGTACCCCCTGTAGTTTCGCAAATATGGGCAGGCGTGTCTGGTACACCCACACTCCCAACAACCACCCCCGGTCTGACCTGCCCCTGTAGAACCACTGTTCCTGGGCCCGTCCAGGCAAAATTGATTGGGAGTCTCGGTTTTATGTGACTGGTATTACTCCACACTTTTACTTCCCAACAACCATTCCCATCATTTGCCCCTTTGGTTTATTTGTTTTATGTGCTCGTTCTGCGGACCCTTGTGAACCACTGTTCCTGGGCTCTCGTCCAGGCTCCCTGGAAAATTGATTGGGAGTAGGGTTTGCCATAGACTGTTGCATATTACTCACTGTTACACGGAGAGATTTTACTTCCTGCCTTAATTCCTCCACCATTCCTAGCATCATTTGCATTTGTTCATCACTTTTGGGTTTATGCTCCACCACCACCCCCCTTACTTTTGCATCAGGCATCAGATGGGTTTGCTCCATATTCCTAAGAAGCTCTAATTCAGAAGCAAGATCAATTGCATCTTCTAGGGTATCAGGTTTTGCTCTACGCAGGCTAATACGGAAGTCACCAGTTGCAAAATGTGTAAGAAACTGATCTCTTGCCAACATATCGCGAGTGCAGTTATCAGCTGTGGGGTAAGCTTTAATGGCGAGACGCCATAGGGCATTTCCGAATTCTCTTGCGGTCTCATTATGCATACGTCGGCGAGCTGTAAATGTAGCCCTACTCCAATCGCTACTATCACAGGGCTCGAAACATCTAGCCATAGCAGCTTTTAGCAGCGCATAGTTTCCTTTGGCATCACCAGACAAACCACTATAAATATCTCTTGCACGCCCAGAGAGTAGAAGAGACATACATTTAAGTTTTAAGGGTTCATCCCTAATTATTTACATCAGCAGCCAGATCAAATTGCTCTGACCAATCGGACCACTCCCGACCTACACCAGTAAACGTCTCTGGCATAAACACTGGCCGCGCAGTAGCTCTTGATGGTTCCACACCCCTTGCGCGGTCAACAGCTTGAGGACCAACATTATCCTCTCCATCTGACATTTTTGCAACAGTATCTAGGTTTTATAGGGTTCACAGAAACTAAGCAAATCCCACCGCTGCCACCAGTGTAATAAGCCTAGAATGTGAGGTCAGACTGTTGTGACTAGAGAAATACTCTACAGAAAAAGTAGCACAGATGTATAAACAGTAATCTTTATTTAACACAATTCATGCAGCTACCAAACATGTCAGACTGGGATTCATGAAATCTTAAAACCAAATGCTATCAACCTGGGCTTAACAACACACCACTATGAAGCCTACTACACAGAAGACACTGCAATAAAGAGACCATACAAAAGAGATCACACACACAATAAATGGGTAAAAGCTATAGCCCACACCACCCCCATAGGGCACTGCACAGGTTCACACTGCACTTTAAGATTCATACCAAAGACGCCATCAGACTACAACATAAGGCTTTAGATCACCACAACCCTCCCACCCAATCATGAAACGGATACTGCCAGGTTTAAAATAAGTTACACACACACACACACACAAAGTCAATAAACACTTAACTCTCCCGGGATACGAGACCCTCCCCGGGGTCTAAGCTTTGGCTGGTTGGCACGGGAGAAAGCAGACGCCAGTCCAGCTCGTGAGGCCTCCGAACAATAGCGAACCGAGCACCTCTTTCTGAGAAGCAGCAACGCCACGCGCTCCTATGCCCGCCTTATCTACAGGTTAGTCCGGCTAAACTATCTTAGCGCCCGGCAGCCCTAAATAGCATACTGAACGGCACCCACCCCCAAACCTTGAGTGCAGCTCGGCGTTAGCAACCACACGCCACTTCCCAGTTCCACTCACCCTTTGCTGTGCGCTTCTTTTTATGACTATGCCTCTCCTTCAACTTGACGATAATCACTGCTCCAAAGTTCCTGCTCCTTCACGCTCATCAGTGGTCAGGTGCGAGCAATCAATTAACTCAACCCACTCTTCCCTCAGCTCCCTCCCCCCACATACGTCAGTCATAACAATACATTCATCCAACGTCATTTCATTACAGTATCCTTATGTTGAGATGTCCATTCTCTTTGCCCTATGCTATCATTTCTGCGCAAAGCATGTTTCAATTAAGGCAATACACAAGCTTTTTTTTATTGTTGTAATATTGAATGATTTCATTAATAAATTGTACGCACAGTGAGTACAGGATTACGGCTGGCGGCGCCACTGACCAAGGTCACAGTAGCCTGTGAACCTTAAGGGGAATCACGGCGAACGCAAGGGCAACATTTCTTTTCGAATTCCCTTCCAAATTACTTTTTATTGTCTGAAGACATCTATCGCAAGAATCTAACATTCTAACAGCAACAGCAAAGCAAATGCAAGCTAACCAAAGTGCAGTCGGTTCTCCCACCATGGTTTTTGAAATCACACACCTGCACCTGCTATCTGAAGCCCCATGCACGCATAATAAGGCCTACGACTATCACTCTACACGCCCCCTGTTGCACGTCACAATTTAATTTACTATAGCTGATCCTGCCTCCCGGCTCCCCAAAATGCCGCATCATGTGAACAGATCAGCAGGCCGGCAAATTTTCACCTCGCGTTCAGACACAAAAAGACGGCAAAAAGACGTCTCCTCTTCTTGCAAATTTAGCGGGATCTCTGTGTGAAAAGGCCTAGAGAGGTGGATAAAGAGAGAGAGAGAGAAAGATACACACACAGTCACACACACACTAATGTGTCCTTTTGCAAATGAGCAGTACACAAAGCAATTCAAATGTCAGGAAGTTGGCAATGGGGTTGCTTGTTAAATTCTGCACAAAAATAATTCTACAATACATGTCAATGCATTAGGCAATGCATTTTGAGTCATATTCTCAAGGGGATATAGTCTTTTATTATACGGCTCTTCACAATGCCAGTAGAATGCTCCATTGACTTGTAATGGGATTTTCTAACGTTCTACGGTAAACTATTTTCATGTAATTACCGCTGAAACATAATTACCGCTGTCAATGGCAACAGGTTTTGTGCTTCTGATTTACGTCTTTCATATCACTCCGCAAGTAGTCCGATCACTTCTTGCAATGGAACTTGATTCAAAAGTGAAAGCAGACAGTTGATCAGCTGTGTTCTACAGAATGTTTGATTCAAGTTTACCATGTGTTGCGAACTATTTGTTTCTCAGCAAAAGCCATGACGAAACGGTAACAAATAAATGTTTGCCCTGTCGGGACTTAATTTCCAGATAATGACTGGCGTTTCATACATTATCCCTTACGTATTCTATGTAATCATTTGGAGTCTTGTGAAGTTTCCCCCACAGTTTGATGAATGGTAATTAGTTTTACAATGCTCTAGCTCAATACTCTATGACAAGTATAAACAACATTTAGTTGATTCAGCCTGGGTGAGGGTGAGTAAGACTTTACAACCTTTTTTACAACTCTGTTTTCACATTCAGATGTTAGGGTAGTTGGTATTAGCAATAAAGTGATAGCTGCCTGCTTGTTACAGGCTGCAGGCTCAGTTGCCTTTTTAGTTGCATTTCATTGCAATGAAATTTCCTGGGCTTTTCTGCTTTGTCAGAGCAAGCTGCACATGGAGGGCTTCCGCAGCCTGAAGGAGGGGGAGGCCGTGGAGTTCACCTTTAAGAAGTCCTCCAAGGGCCTGGAGTCCGTGCAGGTCACGGGGCCAGGAGGAGCACCCTGTGTGGGCAGCGAGAGGAGACCCAAGGGGAAGAGTGTCCACAAACGCCGTTCCAAAGGAGACAGGTGAGATGGCACTCTCTCTAATGACAGTGTTTTTCTCTCTCTCTTTTCTCTCTATCTGTCTATCCATCTGTTTCCCTCTGATTTTTGGTTGTGGCCCTGTGATAGTAGTGGACAGTTGTCCTGAACCCTTATAATTCCAATGGACAAGGTCATGGTAACCCAACTACCAAAGTTATTAGACAGGTCTACAGAATTTGAGAATATGATACATATGAACTGGTGATGTGGATAGGCTTTACTTTGTAATAGATTTAAAGGCTTTTAGAAATCTCTTTCTCTTGAGCACTCCATCTGCAAGAATAAGTATACAGCCTCTCCCATTTTTATCCATTCCCAGTGATATTCGCTGTATTGAAAGAAACAATTTCTGGACAAGGCTGCACCTCAGTAAAATCCAGTTGTTTACAACAATGGTTCTCAAATGGGGGTACGTGTACCCCTGGGGGTACGTAAAGGCACTCCAGGGGGTACGTGAGATTTTAACCCTTAGAAGCCGATTGACGCAAAGTGCGTCAAAAAACACCCTTTCTTTTCTGTTACATTGCTCCGCTGTTCATAGCAGCGAGATGAAGGTTTTATTGCGTGACAGAGCAGAAGTGGGGCTTTCCAACGAGACCACGCACTTGTCTGTACGTTAAACTATGAAGATTTAAACAAATCATGAAATTAAATCAAATTGCATCATATTTACAGTATATACTTCTCTGCATTCACCTGCGCACCCATTACTCTCGTTTGAATTACTCGCGAACCCGTGAACACATAGATAGAACGCAAGCATATCAGATGAAAGAGGAGACAGGGCTATCCATTGGTACCAAGTATGTCGATCTTTCTGGCTTATGAAAACAGACGAAGTGACTGCAAAATAATGTCATGTACAATAACCAACTGTACACCCATTACTCTCGTTTGAATTACTCGCGGACCTGTGATCGGTTAGATATGCCACACATGTCAGATGAAAGAGGAGACACAGAGCTATCATTTGATACCAAGTACATCCTTCTGGGTTATAAAACAGACGAAGTGACAGCAAAACAATAACTTCATATAGCTCGACTTACCTCACGTTTTTGTGGCAAAGCATGTTTATAATCCAACGCTATTGTGTGTTTCTTTATGGCAAAGAATGTTCCTAATCCGGTTTTGAGATCCTAGCAAATTCCTGCATGGCATCCAATTCAAGGCTCACATTGAATCCCAATTTGTTCGACAAAGAAACACCTTTTTTGCCTTTACTTTGTTCATGGTAATGCAGTAAAAAGTTGTAGAGAACCATGAGTGCGGACACACACAGGCTAACACGTAAACTCGGGTCAAGTCAGGTCAGATCAGTTCGTGTTACAGATATGGAGCGCAGAAAGGTCATTTTTAATCACTAAATAAAAAAATGGCATTTATTTCTGTAAGGCGCACACCACATATGTCTGTAAATTGCTTAGCCCCAGAGAATCCTTCCACCATGGCAATGATATTCCCAGATTCAGGACAGTCTGCCCTACACACACATGAAATGCATGTAGAGCTATGAGCTTGCTGTGGTGAAATACATGTCAAAAGACAAGAATTTGTATAAAACGCTTTTTATATTTTTAATTATTTAAATATCAAAATAAAATCAATGCTAGTACTAATACATGAAAAAAAATAAAATATACATATATTTAAAAAGTAGAATCCATGCAAAAATACTTTTAAAACAAATAATAAATATTTCAGGAAAATATAAGTTCATAAAATGAATTTTATATTTCAGTAGGCTATTCAATTTCATTATCCTAAAAACCCAGAGTCACCCCCATACCAGGATGGTTCGACCCAACCTGTCATATGCCACCCGTCATCACCTGTCATTCACTGTCAAAACTCAAACGATGGAGTCGTGGTTGAAGCGTAGCGGTAATTCTGCGCTGGTTAGGGGGTACTTGGCTGAAAAAATATTTCACAGGGGGTACATCACTGAAAAAAAGGTTGAGTACCACTGGTTTACAATACTAGAGATATGCATCTTGGAGACTATATCTGTGGAGGCCAGAGGGTTCAACAGTCAGATTGCCCAAGGAAAGGATTGTTGGTGTGTGTTTTTTGTCCGAGGATAGGAAAAGCCAGTCAGGCCTGTGTGTGTGTGTGTGTGTGTGTGTGTGTGTCCGTGTCCGTGTGTGTCCGTCCGTGTGTGTGTGTGTCCGTGTGTGTCCGTGTGTGTGTGTGTGTGTGTGTGTGTCCGTGTGTGTCCGTGTGTGTGTGTGTGTGTGTGTGTGTGTGTGTGTGTGTGATGCTGTTATGTCATTTCATTCCCCTCCTCCACCCTCACCTCGCCCTGTGGGGCCGCTTAGGTCACATGGACAGGCTCTGCCGATGACCTGGATCAATAGCTGTTTAAAATATCTGGCCACTGGGGTATACACATACTCAGCAAATATCCCTCCATCCCCTTCCTCCTCTCTTCGTTTGCGCTCTCTTGCTGTTTTGGTGTTCTCTTTAAGTGATGGTTCCCTTTCCCCTGTCCTAGTCATGTGGTGCTGGAGAGGAGAACTCAGAGAGTAGCATCCATGTACCACGATATGTACTTACGATCAGCATTGGTTAAAAAAACCTTTGGATTAGCATAAAATGTTGAGAATGCCTTTCTCTATTGAATGTAGCTGTCAAAATGATGGACAAATGTGTCAGAAAATGAACAATGAAATATGAAAATAAACCCTGACATATATATTTTTGAATGAAACGCTAAATATATCAAACAGATTTATTTAGAAACACATTTATTTAGTAAATGGTTAATTGATTGCATTTATAAAGCACTTTTGTACTCCTCCGAGCACTCAAAGCACTTTATATTTACATTTAATCATTTAGCTGACGCTTTTAATCCAAAGGGAAAAAATCAAGGTGCAAGACTTTAGGCATTACTCTGTGCTTTACAGAGTAATGCCTCACTAGCATTCACACGCTCTCAACTCACATCAATTTATATACGTGTAATATGAAGACGTGTATGTAATTATGTAAGTATTTCAGAGCAAACCCTTAAATGTTTCAAAACAAACACCAGGGCTGCATGCATCTGATAAGAAGTACACCTAAGAAAAAGCCCACCAAACAACAAAGCCTCTGCAGCCTGCGTGTCCTCCTGTCCCGTGGGGTTTCCCTGCTCCAAGGTCCCGTTCTCCAGGGGCACCCGGTGCGGGACTCTATGGGAGCGGAGGGCACGGCAAGGGGTCAGAGGTGTACTGGTGTGCATCGCTGTCCGCTCTGATTAGAGTGAGGGCTCCGCGTGTTGACAGAGGTGGGGCAGGGATTGTTAGGGCCCCACAAGGGTGCAGGGAGGCCAGCGATGGACCGCACATCCCCCTCCACTCGGGAGACACTGAAAAACAACACAGAGCGATCTGGACCGGGATCTTCCCTGTCCTACTGCAGAACTGCAGAAGCTTTATGCACAACTTCTAATGCACATGTTGATATGCTCATAGTTATGGTTCCACTGGTTCTGTAGACACCATACAGCACCGCGGAGCACCATGCAGTCCATTAGAGTTCAGGCGTATTGAGTGCAGTTCACTTGAATGTCTCTGAGTGTTCACAGTGTGTATGTGGTGCGCCATTATTTTATCAGTCCACTGACTCCAGTTTCTTTAATCATACATATTATTAAGACGTATTGCCATAACAGTGTTATAAAAGGCTGTCCTGCTGTGCCTATGATGTGGGCCCATTATGCGACTACTAGTGTGTATGTCATCGGAGAATTGGTAGCCACAGGGACTGTGCCGTGATGTGAGAATGTGTAGCACTTTTCTTCTCCCTCACTCACAGTTGTATTTTGGGCTTCTGTTGAAGGTCTGGCATGCCAGAGAGAGAGAAAGAGAGAAAAGCACTGTGGTCAATTTAACTGATAACAGATGTAGGTGCCTGCGAAGGGTCAGGGGTTGCCGTTGCCACGGTAACTGCATGTGCTGAAGGGTAAAAGCGGTAGGGTAGGGGGAAGGGTTGGGATGGAACTGTCAGTTTGGGGGGGTGAGTAGCAGGGGGGAGGGGTTAAAGTTCACAGGTCGCCACTGCAGCAGCTTTGGGAAGACAAAGGGCCTCTCCCCTCCTGCCTCTTCCTGCACACTTTCCCTCTGATCGGGTCCCCCGCCCCTCTCTTTGCCTCCACAGACACACACACACACGCACACATACACACACACACAGAGTGATTTGGTGAGGGTGACCTGCAGGGGCACCAGCGGCCTGACGGCAGGCCAGGCCTCCAGAGGCCCTCATACACTCATCTACATGGACATCAATGTGGCTGTGTCACCGCGGTGACGGACCCACGCCCACCGCCCATCTGTCACCTATTGATAGACACACGTTCAATCGCACACGTGTCACATGGGTCAGGGGCAAAGACACCTCAGATGGCCACAAACCACTTGGCTTCTTGAAAGGCTGAAAGGATGTCCAACTGGTGCTGAAAACATTTGCTATCCTAATGTTTCTGCTGCTTCCAGCTGCTTCTTTTGACATGAGATAAGGGCACACCAGTGATGCACAGAGCATATAAACAACAGTTTTTAGGTGTTTTGTCCAGAGTATTCAGCATCAAGAAGTTGAAATACCCTGGCAGAATTTGTAAAATGTGTACCGTTCTTTTAAGTGTTTAAGTTAAGAGTGATTAGCCAAAGCACATTACTTTTATTTTAAAGGAATCCTATGCAAGTGTTTTACTTTAAAATAACTGCTTCAAAGTCATTTTGATAGTAAACTAACTTGTAATAGGGAGAATCACACGCCCTTCACAGCCCTAGCCTTGCCAGCTACGAAGATACAGCCTTGCCACTTTGCTGTCCTTAATTCTGAGAATCACAAATTGCTTTACGGTGTAACAGCCTACTATTTTAATATTACCTTGTCAGTCGAAATGGCTCTTCGAATATTATGTTTGCCAGTCACATGTACCCTGTCCAGGGGGAAAGGTGCTAGCCATGAGTGGTATTTACGACAGTTGTGTAAAATACAAATACTCCACAACTGTAGGGGGAGTCCTATAGCAAAAAAAAACTGGCTTTGGATACCTTCAAAACAGCATTGGATAGCTTTATTGGGATTGCATCACAGAACAGTGCAATTATTTAACAAAACAACAGTAAAATAATGAGATGGCCCCCATTCAAAAGTTTACATTCTTAATGCTGTGTATTGCCCCCTTTAACATCAATGCCCCTAGTCCTTAATAATATTGCCCCCTTTAGCATCAATGACGGCTTGCAGTTTATATAGATGGTCCAAGTGCTTCCTTTGCACAGCTTTTAGGCTGATGAGTGCAAATTATTCTCCAATAAATTTCTGACATGCTGCATTTATCTTACTACTAATTTTGATTATATTCCTTGGGCCTTTGTAACCAGTGCTGTTTTGAGGCATTGGCACAGTAATGTCATTTTTTCTGGCAACCCAACTATGCAGCCCATTTTAGTTCGAGTGCCTCCTTATTGTGGATCTTGAAGCAGTTGCACCACTTTCTGACCAATTTTCCCAGCATCCTCCTGAAATCTTTGTTGGTCTGTCTGACTGTGGGTTGGTATCAACCGAACCACTAATTCTTCACTTCTTTATCAGATTTTGAACAATACTGACCAGCATTTTGAAAACCTTTTACATCCTTTTCCTGATTTATTCAGGTCAACTACCTTTTATCACAAAAGGGTTCAGTGGCCAGAAAAGCCACTGCAGCCCTGGGTCAAATGTGCAGAGGTCTGCTTGTGTCAACTTGTGTATTTATACGATCTTGCCAAACATTTAACAAGATGTAAACTCCGCTGTGTGTCGGGGAGTTCTTTGCCCCCTGCCTCGTCCATTAATTATGTACAACAGGACACCTTGGCAGCCTTACTTAATAGCCACCCACCAGCCAATCAGAAAAGAGTATTTCTTCTCTCCGGGTGATAAGCATGTGTAAACAACCTAAGTAAATCTAGCGCTGGCATTTGAGGTATGACCATTATCTTATTCGGTAGTCACCTATGGATTCTGAAACAGTACGCTGCATGAGGCATAATGTGTAAGAGTTTGCCCTCTAGTGGTCAGCTTGAAGTACTGCATACACTTCTGTGTAAAGATTCAGTGAGGCACTGAAACTTGTCACGATTCCCATATGGTATGAATAGTAGTGTGGAAGCATACAGACAAGTGTGTGAGTATACGTACTAACCTGTTTTTTGCTCTTTTTAGGTGCTATAACTGTGGAGGTCTGGATCACCATGCCAAAGAGTGCAAACTGCCACCGCAGCCCAAGAAGTGCCATTTCTGCCAGAGCATAGCCCACATGGTCGCCAACTGCCCGGTCAAAGCACAGCAGTCCTCACCCAGCTCTCAGGGAAAGCCTTCGCCACAGAAGGGTGAGGAAGAGGAGCAGAGCCACTCGCCGCCACCTCCTGAGAGCACTGAGTGAAGGCCATTGGTCGAGCTCAGTGGTGGAGGGCGGGAGAAGATACAGGACACCAATCAAACCACTTCACTGGAAAAAAAAACGAACGCATGTTCCTAACAATGCTGCTTTTGGAACTACCTCAGGTTTTATGGATAAGAGATATTGCAGCGAAGAATGTTATGTGTTTTTTCTTAATCCGTGTAACACTCAGGAATGTGAATGCTCTTGTACTCAGGAAACGAAAGCATAATACAAATCAAGTGAGGAGAAATTGCAACAAAAATCATGTCTCACTTGTTATCTCATGTTCTTTCTCCCAGAAAAAAATCATTGACAAGAGCTGGAATCCTTCCATCTAATTGAGAAGGTCCTCTAAACTTGATTCCATTCTCATAGTCTTTATACCAAAAGAGCCCATTCCTGGTTATGCTATGCTGTCCGACGAAAGCAGGGGTTGTGTTACTACACTTCTGTGTGAATGTCTGTCTACAGTTTTATCAGTGGGAGGGGTGGGTGGGTTCTATGAGGGTGGGGGGTGGCAGGGTAAAAAAGAAACACAGATGGGAGAGAATCGGTGCTTTATGTCTTGGCTGCTGCCAGTTTTTGCAATCGACTGTCCAGATCACCTGGAGCCGAATGAATGAATGTGTTGACCTGAATGTGTTGACCTGCAGAGTGCCTCTTGACACCCTGAAGGTCCCTGTTGCGATGCCAGGCTCGGTCGCAAGTCTGCCACAGAGCTGCCGCGCGTGCCAGGGCTCACTGTCTACCTCACATGCAGTGTTTTGCCTACCCTCTCAGTAGCCAAACAGCCTCATGACCTCCACTCACCCTCGCCAAAGCATGGTTACAGGCAAGGGTGAGCACACTAGGTTGTTGATCTCAGGGCTATAGCGCCAATCATCTATACTTCTGACAACAGATAATGGCAAGAGAAATAATACGTCAATCAGCTATGCCTTTCGTCAAATTTTTTTTGTGTCTCTTGTTTGAGTGTGTTTCAATCAGGTATGTAGGTTTGGGAAGTCCTCCGTTTGGTCACAAATAGCCACATCTAGGCATATCTGAGAATGAGAAGTTAGTTTAGTATTGTAGTCCAGTGCCAAAATATCATAATGCCATTCCCTCCATTATATAGTGGCATGTTCCACCATATCTGAGGAAGAGTTGGGGTGCATGTAGACTTAGATAAGTCTTTCTTACCTCTGTTTAAGAAGAAGTTGGCAAATCATTTAATATATACATGTAATTATTATAAAGTCGCTTTTTAATAAAACGGTAGTATTTATTTGTAGCCATCCATGTTGCCACTTCTTTATGTAACACTCGCCTTTTTCCTGGTGCCCTATTGAATCAGTTGCTTTGTTATCCTCCCAACATTCTTTTCAAACGGCTGTGTTATTTTAGCTTAGGCCACTGTTATTTTACTTTCTTTATCTGTATTATTTTTCTGCTATGCACAAAATGAACTCCTTAAACTGTTACAGCTTTGCATTGTGATGATAGCCAATGCGGAGTTGCACTGCACTACTTCTTGTGTGAGATATGATTTCTTTGCGTTGATTTGTTCAATTACAATCTTTTGTATTTTCTTTTCTTAGAATTATGTGTCATTTTTGTATTCAGGTAATTTCATCAAGTGTTTGTATTATGTGATTGCAGTAAAATATCAAGGGGGTTGATCTATCAAGAATCTCTAACTCAGGGAAAACCTCAGATTACCTCTCTATGAGAACAGAATCCATAAAGAAACATCCCAACATGTTTTGAATCAGTTTGAATCATGTTTGATCTCTGATATACAACTGAATACTTTGCATTATAAATTTGCCATAAATCTGCATTAAAACGGCCAACTTGTCCAAACAAGAATGCATACATTTTATGTAATACATGTGAATGATTTGTGAAGCAAATGAAAAACACATCAGTCCATTCACCAATTAAATACATTTAGTACATTGTGGTATTTACATTAGATGTCAATCATGTGATATTGTCATAAAAATGTCAAACTGAATAGAAAAATATTACCTGACGTGACTTTTTTTTGTAATACAACAAGTAGTTGCACTTCCCATGTGCTGATACACAGTCGTCTCCATCATACGACTTACTGATGGCTCCATGTGTCCTTGACATAAAAAATAAAAGAAGTTGTCAACTAAATGAAAGTTGAAAACGAGAATACATTTTCTAATGTAACAGATCTTCCTCTGTTTCAGAGGTCATGTCCTGTCCTAGCCTGCGACATATGGTCATGGGTAGATTGCCATGACCATCTTTACTATAAGAGGCCTTCTTCAGGTCTTCCTGGCATTTACTCCATTGTCCATACAGCCAACAATGGTCACACTCACACATCGCTCAATATTTTATCAAATAAGAAAAGGAAGAATATTTTCTATTCATGGATTTTTCTGATTTGCCACGTGGGTTTGAGTTGGCATTCCCTTCTGGATGTCGAGGTTTCCCAGCTCAATCTGTAGATCTATTGACAAAGGTTGGACTGAGAGGCCACTTGAGGAAAGCAGCCGTACGTACAGTAGGTTAGGAGAAGTGTCAGAGAGAGCCTCCTGCTGGCTCTGGCACAAGAGAGAGGACACAAGCTGGGAGCCTGGAGGAGAGGGGCAGTGACCTGGCCAGTCGCTGCTGACCCGCCAACTGGAGGGTGTTGTGATTAAGGGTCGAAACACCCAGAGAAGGTTGGGGACCACCTGACGACCTCTCTTTCAGGCCAAGGCTTCATCCATTAGAAATGGGTGTGTGATAGCATCGCAGATGTTTTATACAACTTGCAAAAGCGCATAGGCCTAGTATAAAAAAAAAATTTGGTGACAAAAAATGTACCAATGTGAATATAATGCACAATCACAAGTGGCACATGACACAGGCGTATCTGTTTAAATGTATAGATTATGCATTGTGTGAGGATGTCTTGCCTGGACCAAGAGATTAAGATGTTTGCGTTGATAATGCAATGAGCTGCATGATAGACAGACAGACACAAGCTGTAATTATAATACAACCCAGTTTCCAAAAAATGTGACGCTGTGTAAAATGTAAATAAAAATAAAATGTTATGATCAGAAGATCACTCATGCAAATCATACAGCCCACATTTTACACTTTTTTAGAAAGGGGTTGAAGGCAACAAGGGCAACTAGGCCTATATTGTTAGGGCAGCCGTGGCCCACTGGTTAGCACTCTGGGCTTGTAACCGTCGGGTTGCCGGTTCGAGCCCCGACTAGTGGGCCGCGGCTGAAGTGCCCTTGAGCAACGCACCTAACCCCTCACTGCTCCCCGAGCGCCGCCGTTGTAGCAGGCAGCTCACTGTGCCGGGATTAGTGTGTGCTTCACCTCACTGTGTGTTCACTGTGTGCTGTTTGTGATTCACCGATTGGGTTAAAATGCAGAGACCAAATGTCCCTCACGGGATCAAAAAAGTATATATACTTACCAATACATATTCATACCTATTTGTTGTGAATAGAAAAGTAGCTTAAAAAGTCTTATAGCCTAAATATCTGGTTAGTGTCATGGGAACTTTCATTAAAGGCGTAGCGACTGTATGATTTCAAGCTCATAACATTTTAGCCACATTCAGCAATCATCTCCTCATGACCACTAGCTTCCCATTTCGTGAGTAGAGTGTAAAAACTACTAGCCCAGGCTCCAAAAACGGCAACAAACAAAATGTTAGTCTGTCCCTCAAAGAAAAACGAATTAAACCCTGTGTGGAACTTCTCTGGGAATAGGCTAGGCTACTGACGGGAGGGGTGAGAAACCTCGCTGGTATGTTTAGTTTGGTCCTTTGGTTTTAATGTAAGTTATTTTGGACAAAAGTATCGGCTAATAAATCTAAATTGAATCATAAACATAAACACCCCGCGCAATCGCTGACTGTGCCTTTAAATAGCCCTCATTTTTATTTGCGCGTCTATTTCAGGAATAGCGGCAGTTTGCCCATTTTTTTGATGCCGCAGTTACGTTGTATAGTACGGTAAAAACAAACATGGCTGCGCTGTGAACCTGACTCGTATGTTCAGTTGACAGCTACTTTTCAATTTTGTTTTCAGATGACAACTGTATTATAAGCCCGTCACTAAAGTAAAATGAAAGTGGCAAATGTGTCATGTTTTGCTTTCAAATTCATTCGCCTACATAAGCGCGAATTATGTCGAGCAAGGACAGTAGGTCAGTGCAGTGCAACAACAACCCAGTTCCAACAGGACAGCCTGCCCGTTCACCCCTCTCCATTTAACAGATGTTTAGGCCACAAACTCCACAGGAGATATTCAACCGAGTCATCTGTCAAAGACTGCAGGGGATTGATATATAAAAAACACGGAGACCCTTCACAAGTTCTACAGTAAGAACAACACACAATGCGTGATTGTAAACTGTCTAGCCACATGGCAAAGCTAAGCAAACCACTTTATAGCCAACAGTCATGGTAGTTTTGCACATTATGCTATCTGTTATCTGCAACATTTTGTGCATGATTCAGAATCCCCTCTCCCTTGTCCATATAGATTGGAGCCTTTGGAACTGCCCCATGTGGGCGCCAAGAGCGTGCTGGTGAAAATGCTTGCAGCTCCCATCAACCCTTCAGACATAAACATGATCCAAGGTGAGGTTAAGTTATGTCAGGAATTAGGCTGAGTTGGACACGGTTTTATTCTGCTGTGACCTGTGAGCATAAGAGATGGTATTCTGTTCTTTGTTTTCACAGGTACTTATGCCATCCTGCCTGACTTGCCTGCAATAGGTGGCAATGAGGGGGTGGGCCAGGTGACTGAAGTGGGCAGTCAGGTGACAAAACTAAAAGTCGGCGACTGGGTTATATCCAGAGACGCTGGCCTTGGTGAGTCATTCGGAAGAGTTTTGATTAAATATTCTTGTGGCAGGAAGCATGGGTGATCAGTAGGAGAGATCATCAAATTTGATCAGGAATGACTATGCATATCTGGCCCATACAGAAAAATAACATATCCACATATATGCAGCTTGAACATATTCCAGTATAAGCACATCTATGTTAAATCAATATACTATGTTAAATAAATATATTTCCATGTATTTACAAATATATTTCAAAATATGAGTAAATATTCAATATTGACCACTTTCTTATATTTTCTGCCTATAATTAAATATATTCAGCATGGACCTTCATGCAAGATATCTATTTTGGGTTCCACATATACTTCCATATACATTATTGTACTATATATTTATTAAATATATTGTAGTCATCTATTCAAGTATAGTCTGGATGCAGCTGCTTATATGTGAATATATTCCCCCCCCCCCCCCCCTGATTTTCCTGTATGGGGAGAGTAGCCAGGCGTCTCACACATTACAAATAGACCTACGAAGTTCGCCTACAAAAAAGCTACCAACTTTGCCCATATAAGGGGGTCCGATGTCTTGCGATTTTCTCCTTGGCAGTTAGCTTCAGTTAACACCCGGATCACCTATGGGCAAAGATGGTAGCTTTGGATCCTTTTTATAGGCGAACATCAGAGGTCTATAAAAAATCCTTATATATCCTTAATATCTTCATGTGCATTTGTAATGAAAAGTAGGCTATTATTCATAGGCAGACAAACATGTTCTCAGTATGACTGAACCATTAAAAGTTTGTACGGCATTTTCATTGATGTTCTAAAAGGCCCTTGTTTTGGAGAAAAGTGCAAATAGAGTTAAGGCAAAAATACATTAATGGTAGTATAAACTTGTTTTGGTATCATTATTTATTCATATACTATATTTTATTAATGCTGTATCAAATTTTGACATATCTTTGATATATCTCCACATATATCTTGAAGAGTTTAAGGATTAAACAAGAGGAGGTTGTGTTTTTCATTTTCATAGGAATAAAATGGTATGTGGGGTAACTAGTAGGCACTTGAAAATCTATGTGAAAATAGTTCAGTGTATGGGCATTTAGTCTAAAAAGTGGCAATGTTGTACCATAGATAAAAGTCAGAATAAGAGTCAAAATCATTGTTTTGCCTCAGGGCCAAGAATGAAAACCCATAGGTATGACCCTAAAACCCAAATGACTATAAACTGAGTTATTCTCACGTTGATTTTCGCGTTCCTACTAGCTACCCCACATACCATTTTAGTCCTATGAACATTACCAAAATATGTAATCACACTTTGTTTTATCCTTAATATCTTCATGTGCATTTGTTGCAAAGACCTCAAATATTGGCTCAACATTAATAAAGTATTGTATTTGCAGACAAAACAATGATTGGTGCCATATGCCATGGATACAAAGAAATAAGTTTACAAGACCCTCAATATCACCATTTTTTCAGATCATAATGAGAACATGTCTGTCTTCCACCCCACAAGATATTAATATATTAATGCCCAAACATGGGCTCCAAGATAAGGCATTTCTGACAGTGTAGGAAAAATGATACATAATGAAGGGGGAAAATATTTGAGACTGTGCAGCAACCATTTTCCTGGATTTTGTCTGATTTGACACGGAATGACCCATATGTGTTTGTTGCTGAAACAGGCACATGGCGGTCAGCAGCAGTGTGGAAAGAGGAGGACCTGGTCACACTGCCCAGCGACATTCCCCTGCTGGCAGCAGCGACACTAGGGGTGAACCCCTGCACTGCCATCAGGATGCTCTCAGACTTTGAGGCATTAAAGCCAGGTGTCAAAATAGCAGACATAGAAACCACACAACCTTTTTATGCATTCACTCTACCTTTAGTTTTATCCATTAGTTTTTGCCCATTTATCATTCATCTTTGGCACATTGTTCAGCACTGTCTGACTTTTTAAATGTGATTCATTAATACACTTTCTTACTCCATACCACAATACTATCAATGTTAGTGACATGCTACATCACATCATGAGAGGGACAGAGATCACAAGAGGCTCTTTGTTTAACTGTGTCCATGTGTGGTTTGTGTACAGGAGACTCAGTCATCCAGAATGCAGCCAACAGTGGCGTGGGCCAGGCAGTTATCCAGATAGCCGCAGCCAGAGGACTTCACACCATCAATGTGGTCAGAGACAGGTGAATGGCCACCATTTAAAGCAACAATGTGAATTTTCTCGAGATCGCGAGTACTGTTGGTACGAAAAAAGAAAAGAAAAAAAGGGCATGAACATGTCCCTATGTAGAACCGATTTTTTTTTTTATGGGTCTGTAATGACAGTACTTGGTGACCTTGAGAAACAGAGATCTCTGTGAAAAATCGCCGTAATTCTCCTTTGAAATAATGGTCATAAAATCACAACATTGGGTAAATACCAATTCTCACATAATGGGGCCTCTGGGCTAGCCTGGTAATACCAGACTCTCTGACTGAAGGAAAATGAAATTGAGCGAAGGTACGTAGACCAGCGGAGCCAGGCTACCTCTGGGCATGTTTCACTGTGTATTCTTTACAGATTCACACTCCGGGCCCTATCTCGGCGATCTAAAACGCATGGTCACTCGCAAATAGCTAGGGGTTTGTCCAGTCCACATTGGGGGTGGTTTTGTTCAAACGTCGGATGCCTAAAGGCGGTTCTTATGTTTCTTAATCAGTCCTGCAGAGGAGTTGCTGCTTACATCTTGTGACAGTGCGTCTTCAGCTATGCTTCATATGCGCCTTTTGCTATAGACCAGGTTTTTCTTGGTCAGTGGCGTAATGCTTTTTAGATAGTGTAAGATAGCGATTTTTAGATAATGCGGCAACACCACACCTTAGGTCGTTAATTGCCACACCCATTGTTCAATAAAAGAGATGTGCATGGCGAAAATCGGAGTGTACGATAGGAATATGCTTTGCTTTGGGATGATAATACGCTTTGCGCTGAGTTTTAGATTGCTAAGATAGAGCCCTTAGAATTAAACTTTGTGAAAGCATCATTCAGCAAGTGTAATCTGTTTGTGATGTTACTGGTGTCTGTGTTTCCTTAATGAACTTGCGTCCGCCCTGTTGCTGTCAGACCAAACCTCCAGCAGCTCACAGACAGGCTGAAGGCCATGGGAGCCACTCACGTCATCAAAGAAGAGACACTCAGACGCCCAGAGATGAAGGAGCTTTTTAAGGTGAATTAGCAGACCCCAAAACATGTCCCTCTTCTGTTGCTAGTCGGTGTGAATGAGTTATGTGCTGAATAAAACATAAACTGGCGAGTAGAATTTATTCACAGTGTTTGCATTGATGAATTGTCTGTGTTTGGCTTGTCATAGATGTGTCCGCGGCCGAGACTGGCCCTTAATGGTGTAGGGGGGAAAAGCGCCACAGAGCTACTGCGTCACCTACAGTAAGTGCATACTGTTCCACTTTAAGTATACAACATTGCAAATGAAAGTTCATATGATGCAGCATGCGAACATGTATAGATAAACGGTCCTTTCTTCTTCAGCTAGTTGTATTGCTGCTCTCTGTCAAAGCCTTTATATTGTCACAGAAAAACAAGATAGGTGTTTGATGATACTTATAATAGTAATAAGTAGAGGTTAATTAAAATGTAGATAAAAAAAAAACTATGAAGTATTATTTTCAGTATTTCTGTTTCTTAGGAATACCAATGGAAAAGCTGAACGTACATGAGAAGTGGTTTAATATGTGCTGTATGTGTAATCAGTTAGTGGGTTATGCACTATTCTCCTCTGCAGGAATGGAGGGACCATGGTGACTTATGGGGGAATGGCTAAGCAGCCAGTCACTGTGCCTGTGGTAAGATCAGTGTTTTACTGGCATGGAAACAGTTTGAAACAGTTTGTTCATTCATGCATGTAGTTCCTTTAACACTACCTGTTTTCATATGACTAAAACCCCTTTGTTTCCTTCCATCAGAGTGCTCTAATCTTTAAGGATGTGAAAATACGAGGCTTTTGGGTCACCCAGTGGAAAAGGAATTATAGTCAAGGTATTTTGACCAGCTGTACATATAAGCTCAAAGAAAAACATCCATTATGAACAGTGCTGGGAAGTAGCAGAATACATGTAGTGGAAATCCATATTTAGAATGCAACATTTGAATAATTGTATTTAAAATATAGCTGCAAGCAGCAATGCGGGGGCCTAGCAGTGCGCTATAGCAGGAATGGCGTTGCCATGGCATGAGCAAGCACTCACAGCAAGAGGCCAAATAGATAGATAGATAGATAGATAGATAGATAGATACTTTATTGATCCCCAGGGGAAATTCAAGACCAAAAATTACACCAATGTCCTTGTGCATTCTCACAATCAGCTACCATGTCCCTCTACCAAGTTTGGACTTCATACACCAAAGTGTTGCTGAGATGTGAGCTCACTTTCTTTATTACAGCACCCCTAGAGGCCAAATGAGACCACTTTCCTTGCATGTCCTCACAATCATCTAATATGTCCATGTATCAAGTTTGGACTTCATACAATGAAGCGTTGCTGAGATATGAGCCAGCTTCTTGTATTACAGCGCCCCCTATAGAGGCCAAATGATGCCAATTTCCTACTGTGTCCTCACAATCAGGTACCAAGTCCCTGTACGAAATTTGGACTTCATACATCAAAGCACTGCTAAGATAGGAGCTCACTTCCTGTATTGCAGCGCCCCCTATAGAGGCCAAATGATTCCAATTTCCTAGTGTGTCATCATAATCAGGTAACAGGTCCTTATACCAAGTTTGGACTTTGTACACCAAAGCGTTGCTGAGATACAAGCTCACTTCCGGTATTACAGCGCCCCCTATAGAGGCCACATGATGCCAATTTCCTAGTGCGTCCTCACAATCAGATACCAAGTCCCTGTACCAAGTTTGGACTTCATACATTAAAGCATATCCGAGATGTTAGCCCACTTCCTGTTTGGTGGCTTCATCGCCGTATTTGATTGGCTGTCACGGGCAAACAAAAATGAAATTAAAAAATCTGACAAGTATCGTTTGTGCGGCTCGGTCTGAAGATCATCTCCGACAAGTTCTGTGAAAATCGGATAAAATTTGTAACCGCTGAAACTTTTAAGTAGAGTTTGGACTAAATCCAATATGGCGGAGGTCCAATATGGCGGAAAGTGATAGGATAGGGTCGATGAACTCTGTATGGTCCAAGGATTCAGACACTACCTCAATTGTGAAAATCAGACAAAGAGTCAAGGATAAAGAGTCAAGGATCACGCGATGAACGCATGTCCAGCATTGAACTGGTGGTGGCGCTAGAGTGTTCAATGTATATGCATAAAAATTGCTGTGAGTGATTGGGACAGTGTCCTGACTAATGGTATCGAGTTTTGTTATGTTAACTCAAAGCGTCACAGAGATGTTAGTCCACTTCCTGTTTGGCGGGTTCATCAGCATATTTGATTGGCTGTCACGGGCAAACAAAAATGAAATTGAAAAATCTGACAAGTATCGTTTGTGCGGCTCGGTCTGAAGATCATCTCCGACAAGTTCTGTGAAAATCAAATGAAATTTGTAACCGCTGAAACTTTTCGTAGAGTTTGGACTAAATCCAATATGGCAGAGGTCTAATATGGCGGAAAGTGATAGGATAGGGGTCGATGAACTCTGTATGGTCCAAGGATTCAGACACTACCTCAATTGTGAAAATCAGACAAATAGGTCAAGGATCACGCGCATGAACGCATGTCCAGCATTGAACTGGTGGTGGCGCTAGAGTGTTCAATGTATATGCATAAAAATTGCTGTGAGTGATTGGGACCAAATTTTGATCCGTTGGTGGCGCTAGACGGCTGGGTTTAGAGATCCGTAAATTAGCGTGAGTGGTCAGTGAAGTGTCCCGAAACTTTCTGCCAAATTTCAGCACTTTTTAGCCAGGCGTTCTATGGGCTGCCATAGACTCCAATGGCGGAAGTATAATAATAGGAAAAGCTAGTAACTCAATGGGTGCCTTCGCAGCTTCGCTGCTAGGCCCCCAATAATTGATGGCAACCACCATGTATGTATCTCTTAAGTGACTCTCTTCTCTTCTTCTCTCTGGGTATAGATACCCTAGATATTTACCTCTCAGGAAATGTCAAATTAGCTTTGTTGTACACCAATGGTGCCTATATCCAATGTTATATTACTTGACCAATGTTAATGTTATTACATTTTGTGCCTGAAATCCACCCTTCTACTGGGATCAGGATAATCCTGATTTTTGATCAAATGAATCCCAATCCTTCCAAAACGTTTGGAACAATACATACTAAAACCAATGATCTAATCTGATTTCAGAATCTGTTTTCCCTTTGAACCACCCATTTTCAAAACTTGATCCAATTTAATAGCCAAAATCCAATCAAATCACTTTTGAACTCCGAAATGGTAAACTAGGGGGAGTATATTCTCTTAAATCTCTGTGTATTAGCCAACAGGTTGTAATAAACTCATATAAACATTAACGTTGTTGATAATTCCCTGTGTGACTTGTTGCCCTTTCCCCCTACCCTCACAGATGAGGGGGCCATGCGAGCCATGCTGGATGAGCTCTGCTCTCTAATCCGTGCTGGGAAACTGTCTGCCCCAGCCTGCGCAGAGCATAGCCTACAGGACTTCCACAAAGCCCTGGACGCGGCCATGCAGCCCTACACGTCTGCCAAGCAGGTCCTGGTCATGTGATCAAACTCCTCTGGACAGCTGAGTACTTGTTGGTCTGTTTATTTGCTTGTGACCAAATGTGGTGGTTCATGTCAAGTTCATGGGCTCATGGGTTCATGGGCTCTGTTCAGTGTGGCCTCTCTCAACTTTTCAATGTTACTCAAGCAGTCATGTAATAAAGGGGTATAAACGTCCAACGTCCAGCTTGCTATCAGTAAGTTGGCACTAACATGCCGAGGGAATTCAGCCCTATACTTACATTGGAAGACAATATGAAACAATTGCAATGTTGCTTGAACATACCACGCCCCCCTCATCAATGCTTTTGTCACACAATAAATGGCTTAGTAAACATTTATGGCATTTATTGAAGAGACATAATAAAAGAGGTAATAAAGCATATTTTTATTTGTATCAGATTAGATTGTAATCAGATTGATTTGTCCAGCCTGGTGTCTGTTTCTCAATACTGCTAGTGATGTCACAGACCCGACATGGTTACACCAGTATCTTCCTTCTTGTTAAGTTTTTACAACTCCTGAAAAAAAAAAATCTTCCTCCAAACAAGGTCACAGAATTGGAAAACTCTTTATAGACCATTTAAATCAAAGGTCATACTCGTTTCACATACACAAGCTGAACACAGCAGCTCCATATAGTGGTTTAATAAGCCTTTGGCATGGGACATACCTTGGGACCATAGGACATAGGATGTATCATAGGACTCTTGTTAAAAATATTGAGGTGTTCCATGTCCAAAGCATTATCTACATTGAAGGAGTTTACTGCAGGTGTCACCTTTATTTTTGCAGATTACAAGAACATTATTGTTGTCATAAAGAGTAACATAGATACTTTATTGATCCCCAGGGGAAATTCAAGTTCACCACATTCACAGACTGCTTTCAGTAAGTCCATTCAATGTAAGATTGCTTATGATGTACTCAGGAGAATGCAATGAATCACTGGGTTTTGTGGCACAAGTGGTGATATCAATATTTGCTAAATTATTGACACGCTGTAAGGTGCAAACAGGCATGAATAGATCATTAGTAGCACTTTTTAACGAAACCACAAGCATGGTGGGGCTTGATGAGAGTCATTCTCTGCATTTGTTTTTTAGAAGTTTCACAGAAATGGTGTGACTTTGAAGGATTCATTTACAGATAACTTCCCTTTAGTGTAGAGACACATGCAAGCATTGTGCTGACCTACCTACTTCCATGTACAATTGTGTGCATAGTATTACATAAGCAAAGTGATTTACCCTAGTCATTAGTGTTCCCATTCATGTACAACAGACTGAGCGCATTGGTTGCCATGTTGTACGTCATACAGATTAGATGCTTTAATGTGTAGCAGTATGGAAAACATATACATATAGAATGTTTTACAATATTTGATAAGACTGGACTGGAATTACTCAAGAGCCTTACAAGCTGGGCCATGCAATGCTTAGTACAACAGAAATTACCGGAAGCATTGCCACAAATAGGCCAGTAGGAGGTGCCCCGTCTTTCACACACTGGTCATAGTCCTTCTGGTCTATTGCCCTGGCCGCACAGACGTGGTCAATGCGACAGTCTGCATTACAAGTTGACAAGTCATAGCTGACAGAGTTGAAGTCGTGGTATTTCTGCAAGATGCAGGAATCCTGGGCCATGCGATCCAGGATCACGTTCATGGAGGTGGGAGATGCGTCTGGCACACGGAACGCCTCCGTCAGGCGGTACTCTTTCTCCCATCTTGCCTGGGCAACGTTAGCATAGGTCAGGTTCAGATAGTAAGTGACGATGTCCTGGTAAAAAACAAACCGTTAATCAGTTACTGTGGGCCTCAGCATGTAAAACTTGATTAACAATACAATAATAACAATAAGTACAATAATTCCAAGAACTGTACGCAAACATGCTTTCCTACTTTGACCAAGAGGGAGTCTGTGTCATATTCAAAGATGCGTATGCCAGGATTATTGGCACCATCAACAACTCCTGGCAGAGTGGTCTTCCATGGCGTTACACCTGGGCTCAGGAACATGGTGCTGATGGGAGAACCTGATTAGAGAGTCAATGTAGCATCGCGTTAGTTCAGACAGGCCACAGAGTCAGACTCAGCTTCTCAGAGTCTGCCAGTATCCTGGCTGACTGCTCAGCTGATCATCACTTGCTCTTACGTTGGAGATCATTCAAGGTGCCTTATTTAAGATGCATTATCCTGCCTTCTCCAGCCGCTTTCTCTGCAAGCCTTTTTGCAACCCATCTCCTCATACATTTAACTTATCAATGTATAGTTGTTCTTATTGATGCATGCTCTGTTCCCTATTCCCTGTACCCTATGGGGAGTCTTTTCTGCATTTCATGGGCTTAATCCAAAATGCAAACTAGAGAGCCATTGCCTGAAGAGTGCTGTTGAATTACCATCTGGGCTGTAAAACATGTGGAAAGAGTCTGTGTGATGATGGCCAAAGAACTGGCCCATGATGATGGCATGATGCTTCTGAATTAGCTCCTGGTAGCGCACATTGAAGTTTTGGTGGAACCACATCGTCTGCCGCTTTTTCTCAAAGAACCCTGGAGGAACGTGTCCTACAATGTACACCTTTGGCACAGAAACGTTTTATATGGTCAATACGTAATCACAACTGCATCACATTTTTCAACAAGAAAGTTAGGGAAAGCAGGCTCACACCTTCTCCTTTTGATTGGCTGCATTTGTTAGCTCTTTGTCCATCCAATCAAATTGATTTGCTGGATCTGGAAGGTCCTGTGTCACTTTGTTCCGGCTGTAATATAGGTTGGTATTAAGCACCAACATCCTGTACCCAGGTCTATTCAACAGTCTCTCTGTGTAGTAGCCACCTACAAAGAACAGAAAAAGACCAATGTTATCAGGCAACTGATATGGAAATGAGCCAAGTACAGTAATACATGTGTTATGGCTATCAAGATTCTTTTGTGATTATTTTTAATGCAGAGCTGACCAACAACAACAACAACAAAATGTTATGAATTCTTGTTTTGATAAAACATAAAAGTGTAAAGTTAAACTGTACAACTTATCTGCATGTTACAGCCTTTGTATGCTTATTTGTGACATTTAATTCATTAACTCATTTCTATTTCTGGCTGCAGTCAGGGTGCACCTTGCACTTCTCACTTGAGAGTCCAACTACATTGTAACTCTAACCATGTATCCTAATAGCGCTCTGTATTAACCTAAAGTAAAGTATTTTGCCAGACAATAAAATGTGAATGGTTAGGTTAGTTTGCTTATTATCAAAACTATCTTCCTTATCATTGTGTGATATAGGCCTGTTATCTTGATCATCTCTTCCAAGACATGCACACTTCCAGAAATAGTCTGAGCAATATGACCTCTTGTCTAGGTTATTGAAATGCAGAACCCACCCACATTGGTATTCTTCACTAGTGTGTAACCTGAAGTGATCTCTCACAGTCCCACTAACACTGTCCAGTCAAAGATGCATCATACCTATTTTGAAGAGATTTTGAGACTCTGGGTCAAGCCACTGTTTCCACATCTCTGCTGTCTGGTTATAAATATAATTCGGTCCTGCTGGTAGCTGGCTCTTTGGATGGTAGTCATGGTTACCAAGAGCAGAGTAAACTTTGGTGGCTGGAAAGGGGGGAAAAATAGATCTCCTATCTATTTAATCATCTTTAAATTCCTTTGTCATCTTATGAACTTTTTTAGGCAAAATCATGACCAGTGGTTTGCTAAAATGAAGAGAAATTTTGAGAATTTTAAAATGTGATTTACTTGGGAACACTTCTTTGATAGTTTGGGTAAGATTTCTGATAATGTCAACAACCGCCTTTTCCCCAAGCTGCTCATTGGGCACATGTGGGGTATCATCTCTATGGATAAATGTAAGAGAAACAATTCAATACAAGTACAAAGAGACATTTTGAGAGCATTAAAACATGAAAGAGCTACTGCTTACACCAAATCAGATTAGGAAGGAATAGTGTCTCGTCATGATACATCACATACCCTGTCCAAAGAATAAAATCTGGATCTGGTAAAATATTTTTCATGGCATATATGGAGGAGTTGATGAGGTCCCATGGTGAATCACAGGCGTAGTCCCCGAACTTCCCTGCCCCCTGCACAGGACGGTTGCCACTAGAGTTACACACTGATGTTGGGTCATCACCCAACCGGTAAGAAGGGTCCCAATGGAGGTCCGTGATGTGCCAGAAATTCCCTGAATAAAAAAAACTTAATATAGCCTCAAATCCTTTAGTCACTATGTTGGCTTGTTTGTGACTAGTTTCAAACTAGGATGCAGTAGCCTAATCAAGAACTATACAATTTGACTCTGTGTGTGTGTTGAAAGTAACATGTTTTAAATAACAAACACGTGTTTGTAGGAAAAAAGTAAGCTCTAACAAAAAGGGCTCCAAAGTAATTTTCAGTTCTCACCTGTTAATGCCACACCACCTTTAAAGAAGAGCACCAGAAAGACGTTCCAAATAAAACACGCACGAACACGAGCCATGTGGTTCGTCGTCAGTGGAAAACGCACAACAGGAAATTATTGAGTTGATCCCATATGACTATAAAGAAAGAGATAAGGACTCGACTATGCTCCTGCGAAGATCATCTCTGACTGGTAGTTCAGTAGCAGTGATTCCCAAATGACAGCCCCCCTTACAGATAAATCCCAGCCTGCGCAGTGAAACCACTTCAGATGATCCAGAACGCGGCGGCGCGCCTGGTCTACAACCAACCCAAAAGGGCACATGTTACCCCGCTGCTCATCCAGCTACACTGGCTACCTATGGCGGCCCGCATCAAATTCAAGTCTCTAACGTTTGCCTACAAAGTAGTCTCCGGTTCTGCTCCCACCTACTTGAATGCCCTCTTACAGACTTACACTACCTCCAGACCGCTGCGCTCCTCTGACGAACGACGTCTAGCTCTACCACCGGTACGCTCAAGCCAAATCCAAACTTTTCTCATCTGTTGTTCCTCGTTGGTGGAACACACTGTCAGTTCCTACAAGGGCAGGGACATCCTTTTCCACTTTCAAAAAACTCCTGAAGACCCAGCTCTTTAGAGAACATCTACTCTCATAGCAACACTTACAACAAGTCTTACTGATCCTAGCACTCACCAGCCGTTTTAAACTGACAAGTAACTGCTAAAAACAGCACTCACCGACGCACTTATTCTTACTGTACTCTAATGTTTTTTTTAAACTGTCCTAAAATTGTGAGAATTGTTCTAAAAACTTACTGTTTACCATGTTGTTAGTCGCTTTGGTTAAAAAGCGTCAGCCAAATGTAATGTAATGTAATGTAATATCCCCCACCCGCCACAGCAAATTTAGCCTACGAAATGGACGTAGAAGGCAAGACAGCGCTAGCCTATAGGCTACGCTCAAATCTGTGCGCACATTTTCGAGTTGCATGTCTGGCTGAGGATTGGAAAGTTTGAGAATTCTATTCGTGGAATATATAGCCTAGTGATAATTTACTTTTATTGCAATCTACCTTCCGTAGTAGTCCTATAATACATTTAGGTTAGGCCTATATGGCATTATATTTCAACGAGCACTATATTTCGAGGATAGAAATTAGTTTAAGAGGTGACATTTAAATTAGCCTACGCTTGTTTTCAGCTACCATTTATCCTGTAGGCTATTAGCCTACGTGGGATGCTGTGATAGCCTACTAAAGTTTTATGAATAGGCCTAACATGTGAGTCCATGATCTACGCCTATGTTCTATTATGAGGGCCACTGTCAAACATTAATGCAAAGTATACTTTACTGCCAAAAAATGAATGACCAAGATGGAAGTTCCTGACGTCGTTTGAAAATGATTTGCGACATTATAAGACATGAAATTGATGCTGCTATGCTAAAAATAGCCTATATAGCCTAATGATATGGCATTTGTTAAGTTAACTTTTGACATTTTACCAAACCCTACATTTTAAATAACCTAAAAGTCATTGGCAACATTTTAGAAGTGAACTTGAAACTGATTATTCGAAGCAGAATAATCACAGTTTTACTGAACTGATTAGTCCACTATGACAGAACGCCCGGCTGGGGCAGCAGAACGTTTTGTTTGGTAGCAACGGTGTAAAATAAAAATGTGCAAGGTTTTTGTAGTTTTTGTCTCGTTTTGAGGGGGCTATATATATATCTATCACCTAAAACACACAGTATTAAAAAGGCGATAAACACAGCATAGCCTACACGCATGCAGTCATTTACAGATGAATGATAACAATGAAACGTTTTAAAGAAAATTAAACGTATGTTTACATAATATATTTGGCTCGGAATCTCGAAAAGAAAGAAAACAACGGCCTTCCCAGAGCGCTTGCGCGAACAACGGCGTGTTCAATGCACCTCAGTTTGCGTTGCTTTGAAATGTTTGTCTGTCTTGAACTCAGCCAGGGACTGGGCACTTCTGATTGGATAAAGAAGCGGAAATACATCGTGGTGTGAAGAGCGGTAGATTTCGCGGCAAAACGCATGCGCCTGAGTTCTGTAGCGCGCGGAACTAAAACAATCACATTGACATTAGACATTTACATTCTCTGGCTTGGGGAGAAGAACTGTCCACCGCCATCAATTCTTAGTGTACTTTATTCCATTTGCAGTAAAATGTATAACCATGGTGAGTATTCCACGTTCTAATGTAATTGTACTTTCCCAAGTTACAAAGTGTGCATGCTAGCAAAGGATCTGGCAAGCTAGTAAGTGAACCGAACTGGCTAACTTGAACAAACAAGATTTTTCGTCTAACGTTACGTGAACCGTATTTAGCTTAAGTAATTAACTATGCGTTGTGTTTCTTTTGCCTAAATAAGTTGTCTTAAAGGTTTGATATGCACCACTAACCATATCGCCATGGCCGACTTGGTGTGTTAAATTTGTAACAAGCTTATCGATAGCAAAGTGGCGGGTCAGCTAAAAGAAACTCTTCTAACGTTGCAGATTTTTATTGAAAAATTGCCCTCCCAATGTAGAAAACATAACCAACTGCAGTGAATGCTGAGACCAGACGTGCCGAGGACTCGTTACGTTAACGTTTATTGAATCTTTATAACAAACAGATGCATGTGTTTACTCACTCCGTATCTTGTTGCTCGATTTAGGTCTTTAGATTTGGGCATAATTATGTGTCGCATATAATGTGTCGCATAGTATAGAGAATTCCTATCGTGTTTATGTCCAATAACAAACGTATGATGTTGTTGGGGTTTGGCTTTATTATCTGACATATTTACTGACTGTATCAACTGACATACTCTTCCATATTGTGAAACCTAACGAGCTAGATTGGCATTTCTTTATGGTTTATTTTATGTCATTGTTTTGATCATTGTGTCTTTTTGCCCTTTCAGGGAATTATGGGGAGAGCATGGGTGGAGGATACACACAGTCTCCAGGAGGCTTTGGTTCTCCTTCAGCCTCCCAGGGTGGAGATAGGAAAGGGGTGAGAGTAGCCTGCATCTTAGTGTGCCTTCACATAACCTTTTTACCTTTGGTCTCTTGTGTCTTTCGCAGTGCATAGATTACACATACTCTGGTGTGTGCATCATTTTATTTCAGCATTAACATCTTGCTTAAATACTTTTAGGGAATAAACATCCTGCCTGTACAGAAGTTCCTATTACTATACTACTATTGAAATGGCCCTAAGGGCTTTTGTGACGGGAGGATTAGTAATGTAGCATGTTCTGTTTCGCTTCTGGTTTTTCAGAGGACACGGGCCCAACACATCATCCCCTGCACAGTGTCCCAAATCAAGTCTGCTGTCCAGTCAGAGGATGTTTTCAGAGTGGGGGAGGTGGAGGTTGCTCAGGTAAGCGAAGCACCTGTTGGGGCCCTAAAGCATAGCCCCCCCCATCTGTACACCAGAGGGACGGAGGCTAAAGGGCACCGTATACTCAATGTGGTGGTCACTGTACATGCAAACGGTGATGTCACCGGCGTGCCAGTCCTATGTACACTTGTGTGTGAGGAGTGTGATGCTAGTTGCAGTCTTCTGAACAGAGGTGATGCTGCTGTGGAAGGCTATCGCTTCCAACTCTACACTGTTGAACAAGCAGATGTAAACTAGAGGACCACCTGACAGTGTTGAGAAACTTTTTTTTTCTGAGCAGGAGAGTTGAAAATAAATCCTATTACCTTTTGCTGGATTATTGCCATGTTCCTAGTTGCTTCCTCTTAATTCTCCTGTGCTGCAACTCTAGCTGGTAACTTTGTTAACTTCTTCTATTGACTACTCAAACTTCCTGACTTTACAGTTTACAAATCAGTTCCAATTCTACCACTGTCGGTAAAAATATAGCATACCAAAGTGAGACCAACCAAGATACAGAGTTTAATTTGGCCCTGTACAGGAGAGAGGCGCACACAAAGCACAATGTACTCCAGAATATGTGTCTCTGACTTGACGCAGAATTATCCAGAGTTTAAGTAGTACAGAGCATGGCAAAGGATAATCATATAGTGAAACTAGTAGAGTCAGGAGACATCCAGGGTACTGTAATCAATGACTCAAATGGCATTTGATGCAAAACAAGCAATCAGAAGTGATATCAACCCAGGCATCTTCTATTATCCATTTTTGGGGAAAACAGTGCAGATATCATACAAGGTCATGAAGTAAGAACATACGTTAGAGTCAAAGTGACCTACTAATGAGAAATGTAGAACATTAAATCACTTATTGGACACAATGCAGAACATTAAACCACATATTGGAATATTGGACATAATGCTGTATTCCACTTTTTCTCACCACTTGCCTGATGACTACCATTTTCATTTGCGTGAGTTAATTAGCCTATTAAGTTGTTGTAGGATGTGGGCTGTATGAAATGAAATGCTACCATTGTTTGATGTTTTCCTCTGTTTTATGAATGAACTTTAAGAAAAACCTGGTGCCTGATGCATAGACACACCTGCTCTCTGATCCTGGCTTTTGGCTCATTCATCCAGCTTCTTAAGTGTGATATGTGCCTCTGTTTTTCACATATGTGTGTATGAGGACTCTACTGCAAACAAAATCTACCTCTGGGTACAAATAAAGGAACTTGAACATGGTTATACTTGAAGGCATTTAACATAATACACACCCCAACTGTCATGAAAACCCACCAGCATGTAGTAACGCAACGCAACTGTGTGCATCTAGGGTTACAGCTCAGCCTGTCTATGTAAACCAGAGCGCTTAAGCCTAAAGCGCAACCTCTCCATGTTACCGTTCTCATTGCCGTTTGACTGTCTTGTTGGCTTTGGCTGTAAGTGAAGAAGTCTTGATCCAGTTAACTGTATAAATGTGCTGATATAAAAGTTTGGACGGGTTATAAATGGTTGAATTTTGAGTGATTGATCTAGCAGCCAAAACTGATCAGTACTATCTCTCATTCTATCCTTCAGTCAGTCTCTCTCTTTGTTATATTTTGTACTATAGGTCACAATAGTGGGTGTGATCAGAAGCATGGACAAATCCATGACCAACATCCAGTACATAGTGGACGACATGACCGCCGCTCCTATGGATGTGAAGCAGTGGGTAGACACAGAGGTAAGGACTGAATATGTACCAAATAATCAGGAACTGTGAACTGATACCTCTGGACAAGCATTAGGGAATTAGAAATCATAAGTAATCATAAGAAAGTTGGACAGCAGATACAGTAGTTCTGAGCAGCTGAGACTTATGTTCTGCATTAAATCAGAAGCAGGAACCATTAAGATTTTTATTTTAAGAGTTAAGGCCTATTCACACCAAGAACTATGACGATAAAAGCGTTCACACTGAGCAACGATAAACAAAGTCTCCTTGTGTTAATGAATGTGACGGTTAAAATTCGACGGGTTCTTATCGCTCTGAAAGTGATCCCCAACGATATCGTTCTTCATGTCGTTATCTTTATAGTTTATGTGTGAACGTCGTCATTCATATTAATGAGAACAATATTTATTTATAGTTATTGTTATCATTCTTTGTGTGAATGGGCCTTTATCCGTAAGTCTCTCGTATTAATGTTGTCCATCAGGATCCTGGTGTGGACAGCACAGTCATCCCCCCAGGCACCTATGTCAAGGTCTCTGGTAATCTTCGGTCTTTCCAGGTAAGAACAGGTGCCTGTGTATGTCTACTTCTTTGAGAAATGTTTGAAGTTCTGATAATTTACGTTGATAAAGTAATCAGGAGCTCATTGCCATCTTTTGTCTGACCCCTTTTGCCCTCTCTTTCCTGTAGAACAATCGTTCTCTGGTGGCCTTTCGTGTTAGGCCCTTGGAGGATATGAATGAGATCACCTCGCACATGCTAGAAGTGGTGCATGCCCATATGCAGCTGAGCAAACCGCAGGCAATGGTGAGAACCCATCATGCACATGCTAGCCCCAGTCTCTGTAGTTAGTTCACCAGCATGCAATTCTCTGTGGAGAGTGATGGGAACTGGCATTTATCAGTTGCACCATCTGAGAGTGAGCCATGATGCGAGTGTTACATTAATGAAAAATCAATGGTGGGAAAATGTACAAAAACATTTTACAGGTCTAAGTTTTGGGACCTTAACTTTATGTAGACAATCTTTGAGCAAAATCTGAGATGGTGCAGCAACCAATTTCCTGGATTCTGCCTGATTTGACACGGAATGACCCAATGGGTAAATGGGTTTATCTTACCAAAGGACAGGTGGAGTTTAGGCACCTTTTTTTTTAGTGGTACATTAACATTTCAAACATCCTTTCATTACTTCTGCCAAGGTGAATATGGTTTCGGTACAGTTTATCTGTGAATTTTAGTATCAAATTTAATATTCATTTTACTACCGTAGCGAGATGCCCACATTTAGCCTCGGCAGATATCTGCCCTCTCTTGAGTGCCCCTCTTGTTTTTCTTGTGACCATGAGATCACAAAAGAGACTGAGGTATACTGGTTCATTTTGGTTTTGTGGTTCATGGTCAGCTCATGTGTGTAAAGATGCCTGAGCATTTGCCTTAACAAAACATTTTTTTTCCCTCTCTCAGATGGATGGTGGTAGCGGATCAGTTGCAATGAGCTCTGTGCCCATGTCTAACATGGGCTCAGGCAACATGAACAATATGGGAGGCGGAGGGTACGCAGGTGCCAACTCGATGGTTTCCAATGGACTGAGTCCCAATCAGAATCAGGTGAGAAACAAAGCAGCCACCTGTTGCATTTCTGTCGTTCTCAGCCCCCCTGGTTATCTAGCCATTGTTTTGGAAGAGCCATTTGGCCTTGTTTTGCAAGTACCATGATGCCAGAGCTCCTCTGTTTGCAGGTTAACAACTTACTCTGAGTTAACTAACCCAGGTGTGGAATGTGGAGTAACCCCCAACACCCCCTCCCCCTTAAGCTCTGAGCCTATATTTAAGTGTATAGTAATCCTCAATCAATTTTAGCTTGGAAAACCCCTGCGTGTGCCTGCATTGGCAGTTGTAAAAGTCAAAGTAAACTCCTTGACAAACGTAAACTCACAGGGCTGTATGTTAACCTTTTTCACTCGTTTTACTCGTTACTCGTTTTACTCGTTACTCGTTTTACTCAAACACCTCATCTGTAGACTACACTCTAGAACACATTGTAAATAAGGTGCCATTGGTGCTAAGCTGGTAAATCATTCATAGCACAGGCTGATTTTTTTTTTGTAGCATATGTAGCACTGCCCTGCTCATAGCTGGTGGGTGTTCTGATGTTCCCTGCTCCTAGTGCTTGTGTTGACGTACAGTATATTATATTTTACCTTCCCATGTACATGTACACTTAGAAAACCCCATAGCTTTTGTGGAGTAACACCGACCCACTCTGGCCTGTGTGTGTGTGTGTGTCGGCAGGTGTTATGTCTGATCAAGAGCTGTCCCGAGCCACAGGGCATCAGCATCCAGGAGCTCAAACAGCGACTCAGCGGCATGAGTGTCACAGTCATCAGGTGAGAACAGCACAGCATCACCATCACACCAAACTAAACCCATGACACGGCAACCAGAGAGAACTCAACCGGTTTCAAGCTGCTAAGTTGCTTGCAGAACAGGACACACATACATACTATCACTCTGTATGGCCAGAGACTTTTTAATGAGGAGACACAGCACTCAAAAAATCCTCCATAGAAATGCATGGGGTTAGTTTGTAACGCCAATATGGCAGTTGTCTACACATATCACACCCCTTCCGCGGCAAAACGTCGACATGTGAATACATTGAGCCAATAATGTGGTATGTTGTTAAGACATTGTGCCAATCATGTGTTGTGATCTCGCTGCTGGAGCAAGATTGGTGTCGTGAAGCCTTGCGCACGCACATTTCTGCCGAAATAGATGCCCGATGAGTGCCCAAAAGGCGTTGCAATATGGCCGCCGAGTGGAGGGACTTGCCTAAAAGGACTTTGGTATGGCCTGGTTTCCTGAATTCAACATCTGAACTGCAGAAATGGCCCAGGTGTTTCATTTTCCTAATCAAATTACATTGAGATCAAACATTAAATTGGCATCAGTGTATATACAGGTAAACCTTTTTAAAAAAGGTGCAAAATCACCATTCTAAAAATTTCATTTTAGTCTGGGGGGTGGGAAGTAGGAAGTTTAGGACATTTTCTTTTTTAGACCCTTTAAAATTTGTCAGGGTAACTTCTATCTTTTACAGAAATGAGTGTCAAGTTGGCTGGCTATTTAAGCCTAAATAAACTAGAATTATTTTAATCCTCTGTTGACTTCGACCAACAACTTGCTGTTTTTAGCAGACTGTAGTGGAGGTTAAATGCACCTAAACGTAGTTCACGTACCTCCTATATTTCTTAAATTGTAGCCTTTATGCACCTCTAACGGTTTACACACCTCTTAATAGAATTCACACCCCTCCAGCAACTTTAACACTAAACTCAGGCTGTGTCTCAAACCACATACTTCCGTCAGTACACTGCTAGTGTGCACTGAGCACTTACGTTCATAGTGCCCACTTTTCGTATGGTATGTCACTGTCACACTCCATAGACTAGGCTATGTCTTTCTTTCATTTGGTCTTTCATTGTTTCATACATGGACTTCAGTTACTTCCATTCTAGGCATCATGGCCACGTCTGGCTAGGGAACAACTCTGAAAACAAACACGTACGATGACTGAAGTGAATTAAGAATGACACCGAATATTCAGCCATTCAGTTAGGTCACTTCTAACTGCATCGCCACCGTAACACTATTGAGAAGGCGTTGCTCTGCCAAGCACATTAGGAATTATTTGGTGCAGCCGTGGCCTACTGGTTAGGGCTTCGGGCTTGTAACCGAAGGATTGCCGGTTCGATTCCCGACCAGTAGGAAAAATGTGGGCGGGGGAAGTGGTTGAGCACTGCTCTCCCATGCCCACAGCCACGGCTGAATTGCCCTTGAGCAAGGCACCTAACCTCTCACTGCTCCCCGAGCGCCGCTGCAACTCACTGCGTCGGGATTAGTGTGTGCTTCACCTCACTGTGTGCAGAGTGTTAAACAAATTCACGGATTGGGATAAGAAAGTTATAAGTGAGTTATGAGACACTGCACACAAACCCTTCCCATCAGGCCATCCTTAAAATATTTTTGTTTGCCGTAACCCGACCGACCCTTTCAAAAACTTTAGAATATTTTTAAGGATGGCCTCAATAAGATGTGTGATACATTTTTTTCACTTTACATTTCCTCTTAGTGTTGACCATGTTTTTGACTTTGCATTTTGACCACTGAGAAACTAAGAAATGTGAATAGTGTGAATAGAGGTGAGCGTTGTGTATAGTACTTCACTAATTCTTTGTTGTCATCCAGCGTCATTGGTCGCATTTTATCAGTGCCCCCACCCACCCCCCACACACACAGCTGTGTTAAGTGTCACTCTGCGCACAGCAATAGAACACACTAATACTTCTAACTGGTCTTTTTGGGTTCACAGGCAAGTGGTGGACTTCCTCAGTAACGAAGGACACATTTTCTCCACCATCGACGAAGACCATTTTAGATCAACTGACAACGAGGGATAAGGCTTCCCCTTTAGTCTGCAGCACTTTGGTCCCCAACCAGACATCTTGTCTCCTTGTACCAGGGATACTAAATTTAGTCGCTATGAGCAGTTGGCCGCCGAGACCACAAACTAACAAAAGAATCACCCGATTTCCTGCCTTGTCACCCATGTGGTTCCTGTGATGATTGCACGTGGGTGATGAATCCCTGACTGGAATATTTGACAGAACAAGCAGAAAAACAGTTAGTAAGGTCATTAGTTTTATAATGTAAGCAAAAACATTACTCATAACATTACTTGGTGATATGTGTCTGTGAATGTTCTAGTTTGTCTGTTAAACAAAACAATTAAAAATATCTTTTCTTAAATATGTATATACAAATTGCAGTTTTGCTCGGTCTTGTTGTGCACAGAATATGCTACACAGAACCACACCATACATTTCAATTAAGTTAAAAAAGCAGGCATGTCTGACTTTAAAGTTGACCTATGGCGTTTAAGTACTTTCTGTAGCTGTGTTTGCTGGTCTACAAAAACTCATAACGACTTTGCTGTGTATTCGGTTTATATTTAAGTTTGTCTGTACACACACACACACACACACACACACACACACACACAGGAACCCTTGAGGTTGTCTTAGCAGACCGAAGCAACTGATTGGCTGGTACTTCTCGTAAGTCAGTAGTACAAGACGCTCTCCTGAGCATTTCGCACCATCTCCTCCATGCTCTCATAGTCATGTTCGCTGTCTGAATTGTGCCTCTCTGTGACTACAGGAAACATAAGAGGAATTAATCATATCCATTAACTTGTTAAAAAACAGTAATAATGACTAAATAGACCATCTCAAGAGTATAAAAGTGTAATTTTTTTTTAACAAGTCATTCTTGATTAAATACATCCATCTGTACCTTTGGCCTTTGACTTTTTCTGGGGCCTCTCCACATAAGTATTTGGCACCAGTGTACTTCCTGTCTTTGAGCCGGGTTTTCTAGGAAGCACTGGCGGTGCATCTTCAGTGCTCTTTAAAAAAAGAAATTATAGAAATATCTTTTCTGTTGAATGACCACGCTGTTCTTTGAACCGTACTGTTCACAAAGGCATGATAATGCGGAAGTGATGGAGGGTGAGACCTTCAGTGCAAAGCACAGCAATTCACAAAGAAAAAAAAAGAAGTCCAGCTAAATGAAACTAATAGCAGAACAAAAACAAGCCACATACTAGAGGGTTACTAAGGAGGGTTACTAGGGAACAGCGGAACTCCACTGAGGCCAAATATGGTTTATAGCGGCAAGGAAAGTGAAACTGAACATGAGTCAGGTGGGCATGAATGGGTAATGGGTGGGGCCATGGCACATCATGTTATCACGTCACAAGTTTCATGATAAAGCCACTAGTTTTTGCTTACAAAATAAACGGTAATACAGCGGCAACATAACCTCTATAAAGCTTTGTGATATGGTAATGGATCATGTTTCATATTACAGAATATCTTTCTGTCTTGTGGCATGCCATAGAAAGATAAAATTAGAGTCTAGAGGAATCTGCTTTGTTTAGGAATGGAGATACAATGACTACAACATCTGTATAATGGAAAAAATGTGGACATCTAGGAGTTGCATGTAATAGGCCTAATTTAACTACCCTTCCTAAAATTAATGAAATATTAGAACAAGTTTTGGATTATTCAGTCATCCTTGATTAAAATTATATTCATCTAAGAGTCTGAATTGTTAACTAGATTCAGCAAAACTAGTTCACTTTTGATAGACTGGTAGACTGATTTTTTTGCTCAAGGACATGTAAATGAGATTTACCGTAGGTGGCGGTGGGGCAGGACTTCTTTCCTGCTTCTCACTGTCCACTGATAGTTGGCAGAAGCTACTGGACAGACTCCTACTCTTTGCTGGGGTAGCAGGCCTGGACATGTCCGATTTGGCCGGCTTCTTTGGCTTCCCCACTGACATCTTCCTCTTGGGCGGCCGGGGTGGCGGGGCTGCCTCTATGCTGGTGAGTTTACGGAACTCGTAGTAGAAATGCTCCTTAACTTCTGTGACCGTCTCCTGGTAGAGTTTTGGAGGCTGGCCCTTGGGCCAGGGCAGGGCCTCAGAAGTGAAGGACACGGACATGTGCAGCCACTGCGTGGGCAGCTGGAAACAGCGCTGCGGTTTGTCCAGCAGGCTGGCAAGGACGGTGGGCTCAACCGACGCCTCCTCCAGCCTCAGGGCCGGCAGCCCGGACAGAGGGTCCTTCTCCAGGTCAGGATCCCGCGTGGCCACCTTGATGTCCAGTGGCAGCAAGGACTCTTTCCCGAGCTCAGTCAGGGTGTACTTCTTCTTGTCCGTGATGACCTCCATAAACTGGGCGCCCATATAGAGCGGCAAACAGATAGTGTCCTCTCTGCTCCACTTCCCCTCTCTTTCCCCATCTCCTTCCTCCTCATCATCATCATCGTCGTCATCATCTTCCTCTGCTGTGCGCCTACACACGAGCGCCTCCACCCTCTGTTTGTCCCCCCCTACCCCAGCCAGCTCCACTTGCTCACACCTCAACACGTCCAACTGGTCCCCAATGTCCAGCTCGGGCAGGCCCTCCTCCTCCACCGCCTCGCAGTTCCGCGTGACACTCACCCGCAGCCCGTCGACCGCTCTGCACGAGGCCACGTACAGCTCGTACACCGAGCAAAACTCCCGGGCCTTGCGCCGCAGGCGCCCGCCATAACTGCCCCAGATGAGGAAGTACTGCTGTGCCTTGCGACCCTTGGGCGTGGAGGCCAGGACCATGTTGGTCTGACCGCAGCCGTGCAGCACCAGCCTCTGGCCTTTATTGAGCTGTGTGTGCCAGGTGCTGCTGAAGAAGTGACGCGATCCCTCTGGAGACTCCAGGATCTCGGCCACAGTGGGGAAGGCGTCCGGTGGCTGGACACTCAACTCTATCAGATTGAGAGGTTTGACAAACTCCACGTTCTTGCACTCGTTGGTAACGTCGACAACGTCTACCTCCAGGCTCGAAGGGAAGTTCACGATGTTTTTCCTCACTGTATAAGGAGAAAGCAGTAAGATATGTAGAGGGAAGTGAAACTAGACTACACTTTCAGTTCAGACTTATGTGCGCATTGAGCAGTGCAGCATAAAAGACATTCTATCTCACAGGACAAGTCAATCAGACAGTTGTTTTTCTTTGCAGACAGCAGACAGCTTGTATTGGAGAGCACACAAACCCTTACATTTATTTCATGCCACTGTCAATGATGAAGTTAATGACTTGTTCAAATGTCTTGACTTACATAACACACAGCACATAATTTCACGTGTTTGAAAGATAGTGAAACCAAAAAACCCTATCAAACCAACTTGTAGAATGACAAATTTATTTTTTGAACTCCTGTGAGTTTTGAGCTGCAGTGAGTTTTGAGCTACCTGACAAACCTCAAAATGAACTCCTGAAAAGGGAAGTGGTGTTACTGCACATCATTATTATTTGCGAACTGAGGTAAAGAAGGCTCTACTCCACACTCACTGTGCATGATGGCCTCAATCTGATAGATGGGTGTGAGAACCAGTGGGCCTCCGCAGGCCTTGGCTTTGAGGCTGCGGAAGCGGCGACTCCGGAGCCGTGTGGACGACAAGATCTCCTCCAGGGAGTAGCCGTGCTCGCTCTGGCACTCGTAAAATGCGCCGCAGTGATTCAGGGAGATGCGCACCTCGGCTGTCGACCCCTCTGGCCCAGTCAACTGGCAACGGGCACAGCCCTGCTCAGACGACAGCAAGGTCAGCTCCTGGCCCGCCGGCACAGTGAAGTTGTCGATAGTCAGATCAGAGCGGCTGATGAAGGAGAAGGAGCCTACAGTATCCACCCCCACAGGCAACAGGCTTACCATCTCCTCCAGCGAGTCGTACGGCATATCTTCTGCCACCATCTTAAACAGGCCTGTGAAAACCACCAGTTAATGTATGACCTAAGACCATATTAACACATATTAAACATGACATAATGTAGAACAGTGGTTCTTAACTGGTGGGTCGGGACCCAAAAGTGGGTTGCGGAATCATTCTGAGTAGGTTGCAGAGCTTGTGGTTTAAAAAAATAGATAAAATAAATTAAAAAATCGCCCATTTCAAATGTTACCTTATGATATCTATTATTGGACCTTTATTTTTATAGACTTTATTTGTATGTCAGTCTTTGCCATGGACATAGACAATGTTTATGTGACAGGTAGAAAGTAGGATATATATGGATTCACTTAAATTGAGACAAAATGGGACAGAAACCCCAGTGTGCGATGTTCACAATTGCTGGCACATGAGAGAAAATGCCACATAACAAAGCACCCCTGTCAAAGAAAAATCTGTCGAGCACTTTGAAAGGGAGTTGAAAACTTCCCAAATGTAATGCCAAACATCAGAATGGTCCAAACAAGGCACTTTGTGTGTCTTACCATGTAGCTAACCGTATCTGTTGGCTTGATCACTACAAAAATATATGGGTCGCGACCTAATGAACATGGAAAGTTGTGGATCCCAAAGCCAGACCAGTTAAGAACCACTGATGTAGCACTAGAATGCTATACATGCAGAAATGGTGGTGGATCTACTTTTATGCTTAATACAAGCACTATGTGGATCTAACAAGATCATAAAGAAGTTAAAAAGTTACTTAATATGGAAAGTACAAGCTATAATAGAGCGCAAAGTACCAACCATGCAAATTTGTGACGGAAAATGTAATAAAAATAATCATGGACACAATTAAGGGCTTCGAAACAGGTATTGAACTGGGTTTTCCCCAAAGTCTACCAGACAGACTTACCTTTGTGGTCAACCGAAAGTTCGCATGTGCTATTGGTAGCAATGTCAACACAGCTCCCTGACAAGAGCTTCAGGCCAATAACCTTGATAAGGTCCCCAGTGGATAGGCATACCTCACTCCCTGACAGTTCGTACACTGACCCTGTGGGCCGAAACGAGCCAGTGTCATTATTTTGAAGAGGTGAAAACAGGCGAAAAACACAAAGTTAAGAAAGAGGAATTAGTAATGTATGAGTAGTAGATAAGTATGTTTGTGTGCATTAGGCTCTTCATTCAAATGGTATTTCTGGCCAAATGTTCTGCATAGGACTAGCTGCCCCTTTACAGTTCTGGTTCAGAGACACCAAAGCAAAGGCCTATGTTTTCAAGCCAAATAGGACAAACGTGTTTTCAGACTTCTGATAGCCTATCATGGTTCTTTAACTAAAGGAAATCAAAAGGAAATGGAAAGTAAACCATTCTTGTTAATGCTAAATGGTAGAAGTCTTAGATTACTCTGTACTTCATTATTCAATAGCTATCAATCTTTATATATGTACTGTATATAACCTATTTATCTTCTGGTGTGCTTTCCTGTTATATAGGCCTAGTTTCCATAGTGGTACTTAACGACTGGAAATATATTTCCCTTTGAATTTATATAGAATTAAATTCAATTTAAATTGAATGTCCCTTGAATATCCCACTGAGAGTTTCTATCTATCTATCTATCTATCTATTTTCAATAAGTCATTAAAAACTAACATCACCCCTTTCAAAAGACATCTGACAATTGTTAAGGCTTAAACATATTATGGTTATGGTTAGCAGACGCGCTTGTCCAAATCGACTTGCAAATAAAAACATTACAATAGTTAAAAATTAACAGTGAATGGTTTTAAAATGCTGGTAAGACTAGGCCTACATTAAGGAAGCAATAATGGGGGATATTGAAATTGAGTTGTTCATACACTTATAAACAGAGATTTAGTGGTAAAATAAGAGGTGCACTGTAAAAAATACAACTTGCCTTTAGTACTGCCAAATAACTTTTCTGACTAAACAGAACTCAAATAATCAAATAGTGTAGTAAAACTCATTATAACAAGTTTTCACAACTAATTTGGGAATTTCACCTAACAAACTTAAGAAACTGAGTTGACTCAACTTGCATAATTAAGTATCTATAAGAGAGAAGTTTCCCACTCTTCACTCTTTACAGTGGACTTTTTTAAACATCTTGGAGGACATTTACGTCGTGGTGAAGCTATAACTTGTCCATTTGTAGGCTGCGACCATAGCATTGGCAATGTACAAAACTTTGCAACACACAAAAGTAGGAAGCACAAACACTTCACATTTAGGGAACTCGAAAATGCGGTAGGTGCACCAGTTAATGATGAACTCAACGTGTTTTAAAATGTATGCAAATTATCGCATATTTTATTAGATACTGCCTAATTTGCATATGTAAACACTAAATTACAGAAAACTTGTAATACATTATTTTCTCATATTAATGTAAGTAATCTACTGGGAAAGTTTCATAGTGATATCTGCTAGTTAAAAATGTTACCCTATTCACCTGTAGTGTCTCGCCTTAAGTAAAAAAAGAATTAAGAGGACATCTGAGCTGCACCAGCATTCCTCTCCTTCTCTTTACATTTTCTGTCCTGGCCTGGTTGCACCAGATGGTCGCTAAAAGGCACACAAGCAGAGAACCATTGTCTTTTAATTTATTTTTTTGCAAATTTAGTGATGTAGTTCTGTGCTTTTCCACCAAGGATGCAGATGCTGAGGAGGACTAGAGGCATGAAAATTGGAATCTTGACCGTCATTGAAGACGACCTCGCCATGAAAGCGCCAGACACTGTCACCAATATCGCCATCGTCCTGGAAGAGACTGTTGTTCTACAGGACATCAAGGATCTTCTATCTGCACTGGCCTACCTATGCGGACTCCTGCATGACATGGGGTGCCAATACTTATGACCCCTGTATTTTAAGGAAGAACATTTATTTATTTATTTATTTATGATTATTATCATTATTCATTCACAAAGAAAATTGGTGTCCTTAAATGTTGGAAATTCCCTCATTTTTTAACTTAAGGCATTAAGATCAATTTCTAAAAGATGATTTAATATTCCTGTTTTTAGTCAGCGTTAGCAGAGGTGCTAATAATTCTGGAGGGTACTGTAGGTCAGGGGTGTTCAAACTGGCTAAAAATAAAAACATTGTTTGATCTATTTGGATTTTTGAGTTGTTATTTAGACTTGTTTTTTCTTGTTAGAGTCAATGTATTAGTTGGAATTTATATATATTTTCAAGTTGGGAGGATTTGTTGATTCAACCTGATTATCTAAGTTATTTACTGTCAAGTAAAATTTACTCAAAAAAGCTAGTGAAATGTGTTGACTTGTTTTTTTAAGTTGGAAGAACTTTTGATTCAACTTGAAATTTTGAGTTGCCAACCTAATGTAAGTCCACCTTACTTACAATACTAAGTTGGCATTACTAGATATTTCAAGTTGGGAGCATTTGTTGATTTAACTTGATTATTTGAGTTCTTCACTGTCAAGTTGAAATTACTCAAAAAAGCTAGTGAAATGTGTTGACTTGTTTTTTTAAGTAAACGCAGAGAGTTTTTTTTTACAGTGTGGTTAAACTATGAATTCTGTGAGGTGGACTGTCATGATTATCAGATTTTTTATAAAAAAGCATTCAGAACATGTGGATTATGGTGGAGGTTATTGTTGAATGTTTATAACATAGACTGTCTATATAGTCTATGGTTTATAACAATACCAGTGGTATTACATGGATCCTAGAGTGTTGATGAGTGGACATATTGTGAAAGTGTGATTTTGTTAAAGTTGCAATTGGTGTATAAACTCTTTTGAGAGGTGGATACACTCTAATAAGAGGTGGATAAACTCTATTTCTGAAAATTTAGAGGTGGATAAACTGAGTTTAGTTGCTTTTAGCCTCCACTACATCCCTGCTTATAAATCTCTTTTTAAAAAAAAATAATTAAAAAAAAACAGACTAGCCTATTAAGCATGTAACCTAACGCAACTGAAAACAGTTGGTTACGACACCCACAATTGTTTCATTAGCCTTTTTCATTGACACATTAAAGCAGCCAAAAATAGCTTAGTCTTATAATAACTGCAGTTCTTTGAGTGTTTCACTTTACAGAAATGCAGTAGGCTATATAGCCTCTCGTATTGTGGACATGAAAACAGCATTGTGCTGCATTGTACTTCAGAACATTGTAGGCCTACAACTTTTTTTTGTCTCCAAACTCGAGTTATTTTTTGCAAGGGCTATGCTGCTATTGAACACATAATAGTCTACACCTGCATTACAGCCTATTGCAAAATTGAAAGTAGTAGGCTACCTTGAAAGTAGACCCCCGAGCAGACTTGTAGAATCCGAGGCAGTGAAGCACAATCCAGGGATGCGATGAATTCTTGCAGGGGCAAAACTGTCCCTGATCCGTCCATCGTTCAGTGACGCTGCGCAAGCACTGCTCGCTGACTTTTCTAATGATGTAGGCGTAATAAATAGGCATGGGAAGTTGCGTATGAAAGCACACGGTGGTTTACTGTTCTCAGAGCTTACATGAGGAAGTCCAGCTACTCTTAAAAAAATGTTAGGCTATATTATTTGTTGGTTTTCCATATGTCTGTGAAATATTTTTCTGTTGTACAATATCCTTTTTAATCCTTGTTTTAATCATTTATTAGGCCTCACATTTTGAGTGATCTATCTAGGCTAGACTATTGTGCAATGGTTTACCTCAAGTCCTGAGATAGAAGTTAGTCGAGGCTTATTTGTAGGTTGAAGCTTGGCTTTACTGTTTGAAATATTATTATCGAGATAGCTTTTCAAAATGATTCTATGTAGCCAATATCCTACGTTTGCTATTTCCTAAAGGCTTCAAAATAGAAAGGTCGATTGATCAAATTGAAAATAAGCTATTTTCACTGCATGGCATGTAAGAACTAATAGGCCTAATCTAAATTATCATCGCACAGAGTGGCAGGTTTAGGCTAAATTAGGCTAAGCAGAGTCGATGATCAGTCTTTAATAACCTTAATCCTGTATTTAAATAAGGTGATAACTTCTTGCTCTACTGCCTGCAGTGATGGCATTGTAGAACTACATATCCCATTTTCTTAGACTGCATGCACTTCCGAAATAGACCCAGCATGCATTTCGATTCTTCTTGTGAATGAAGAATGAAGCGAAATGGCTAACACCAAAGCTGACGTTAATATACCGAATTTTGAATGTCCTTCATGGTGAGTCTCACCAGTGTAAAATGCACTCGAGTTTATTGTCGAATTATATATCTGTTGGAAATGAAAACTTCTATGTGCCTGGAGAGCGGTTAGATGTGCATAGATAACAGGTCCCTTGTTAGCGAAGTAGCTAGCAAAGTAAACTTAGCTTGCTAGGACCATGCACACAGAGAGTATTCAGTATCAGAGTATTCAGGGATAATTCTGTTGTAATTACTAATTTCATATAATTTCCGAGAAACTTTGCTTCTTAATCTTTCAACTGGCAAAACATTTAATCAGTTTATGCATAGTGAAACAGTTCATAGCATTGTAGGCTATATGAAGTGATCTCAATTCGCAACATGCAAGGCAATGCAAGATATCAATTTTGTTTAATCGTCAGCTTTAACTTAGTGAGCAGAATGTTTCTTAACGTTACACTTTTATAGCCCCCTTGTTTGTACCTTGTGGCAACTAAAAATACGGATAATGAGTTATTAAAGCTGTTTTCAACATTCTAATTATTTGCAATAATTCTGACCATGGGACAGGGAAGGGCCTGTGCAATGCTGCAAATATTTACATGTTTTTTTTTTTTTTTTCAGGGCAGGGAAGCCCCCTCCTGGACTTCATCTGGACGTAGTGAAAGGAGATAAACTCGTTGAGGTAGGATGTGCAGATCGGCACCGACACTGTCGATAATACAGTTAGCAGTTTACTTGTGTGCTTCGACAAGCGTGTGTATGCAGATTTTTCTCCATTTGTGTACATCTGCCTTAGTTGGTTTAACAGAGATTGGTTACCCCATTTCCCCCAAATTCCCCATTCTCCATGTAAATTGGACCTCAAGTTATTTTCAGGCTAAGGTATCTGTAGACTTAGGACTTCCAACATTACATCCAGTCATTGATTTAATCCACTGTTTAATGATTTTATGATTTCATTCAAGTGAATGTTATATTTGAAAACTACCATTATAGGAGTCTGTGGACTGTGACTCTGTGGACCCCCGCCCCCTCCCTTCCCTGCACTCGATACTAACCTGACAGTCAGCAGCCCACAAGTGCTTGCACTTTGGTGTCTGTTTAGATGTGGCTGTTGGGTCAAGAGAAGTGCTAGATAAAACCCAGCAAGATTTAAGCTCAGAGTGTGAAGGTGTGCTCTGTGTTATGACTCGCGGAACAATGACTGACACACTCATCAGTCTGTTGTGTAATTACCTCACGTTGATATATTTGTTTATGTGCATTGTTTCCCATACATTGACTTATTTGTGGCGGCCCACCACAATATCAACATTGACCACCACACAATGATTTTCCAGGTTGTACTACATTGTGCTTTAATCTGGTTAGCATCATAACCACGCTGCGCTAATTTGTTAAAAACTGTTGCATTCAAGTTAATTCTGCAAACCTACCACCTCAAATAGAATACAATTCTGTGGGAAACACTGATGTGATTACATGTATATGATTGATTTGATGTATAATTATTGTATGTCCTTTTGCTTCTTTAGTTGCGTTTTATGTACATTTTTCATAGGGTAACATGTTGAAGTAAACCTAATTTATAATGTCATCTCTGTATGAGACTGCACTGTTTGGGCCCAGTGCTTCCTCATTTAACGGATGTGTTTTGTGCAGAAACTCATAATCGATGAGAAGAAGTTCTACCTGTTCGGGAGGAACCCGGACATGTGTGATTTCACCATTGACCATCAGTCATGCTCTCGCGCGCATGCCGCTCTGGTGTACCACAAACACCTCAAAAGGGTGTTCCTTATCGACCTCAACAGCAGTGAGTGAGCTCTCGCACATCTTTAACCGGACGTTGCATCACAGTTCTCTAGCACGCTTATAGCTAAAAAAGGCCATTGGATTGACCTTAAGACGTGAATGGGGAAGGTTGTTCTTGAGGGAGTATAGGTGCAGTTCAGAATGGCAGATAGGAGAATTCTGTCTCTAGGGTTAATCTAGTTAATCATTAGTACATTTCAGAAATGTAAAATTCTTGCTAGAACACTAACAACACGGTTTTGTACTGCTAATGAATCAATACCAGGCATCATGGGTATCTTGGACTATGTCAAGCTGTTTGTCAGTAAATTTAACATTAACGCTCATCATTTAAAATACATCATATGCATTCTAAAGTGATAATTTGTCAAGGGTTAAAAGGGAGTATACGGTCATGTAAAGATGAGATGGGAGCCTTTTTTTTAATGCCTTTTAATTAGTCTCTGGTTGTGTGGTTGTCCTCAGCACACGGTACATTTCTGGGCCACATTCGGCTGGAGCCTCATAAGCCCCAGCAGGTGCCTATCGACTCCACCATGTCGTTTGGGGCCTCCACGCGCTTCTACACCATAAGAGAGAAGCCTCAGAGCCAACCTGGGGCGGCACCAGGAGACAGCAAGGCCGGGGAGGACGAGGAGCTCAAGGGCCTCCTGGGGTTACCAGAGGAGGAGACTGAGCTGGAGGTGTGTGTGTTTGTGTGTTTCTTATTAGATTGTGGATGTGTGTGTGTGTGTGTGTGTGTTTCTTATTAGATTGTGCATGTGTGAGTGGTTATGTGTTTGTGTGTGAGAATGTGTTTGTGTGTGCATATGAGACTGTTTGAGTATACTGTCCGAGTGTGTGATTTGTTGCATATGTATGGGAGAGTAGGTGTATACTTGAGATTTTATGTTTGTTTAATTACACAGTATTGTACAGCATTGTATATGAATGCAGGCTGTATTGGCCTTGAGAGACGGAGAGAAAGGGGTTTTATCTTGTGCGTGTGAGAAAGACCGGTGTTGGTTATTTTTACTTCACTTTTTATTTTAGTGTGCGTGTGCTTGAGGCTTGAGTTCTTTGCAAGGGGAAAACTGCTGTATGACTAAAATGGTGCCTGTTCACTCTTAGCACCAAATATATAGCTCTTGTTTTGAACTGAAGCATATAGGAAAAAACGCACCTTCTGCAGTCCTGTGTGCAAGAAAGCCAAAAGCAAGCACAGCACAACACCCTCAATAGTACATGCAAAAGAAATTTAAAAGTTGGCAAATTACAGATTTTGTATACATCGTAGATGATTTCCTTACCTGGTACCACACAATTCTTAGTACTGCAGTTCCATAGTAGTACAGAATTGCTGTCTCCTGATGCTATCGTTATAGTGGGCATCGTCTTGTGGCACTGTTGTATTGCAACGTACTCTGGGCAATGTCTTGTGGCACTGTTGTATTGCAACGTACTCTGGGCAATGTCTTGTGGCAGTGTTGTATTGCAACGGCAATAGGGCAGCCGGGGCCTACTGGATAGCGCTTCGGACTTGTAACCGGAGGGTTGCCGGTTCGATCCCCGACCAGTAGGCACGGCTGAAGTGCCCTTGAGCAAGGCACCTAACCCCTCACTGCTCCCCGAGTGCCGCTGTTGTTGCAGGCAGCTCACTGCGCCGGGATTAGTGTGTGCTTCACCTCACTGTGTGTTCACTGTGTGCTGAGTGTGTTCCACTAATTCACGGATTGGGATAAATGCAGAGATCAAATTTCCCTCACGGGATCAAAAGAGTATATATACTTATACTTACTTATACTCTGGGCAATGCCAATGTCTTGTGACAGTGTTGTATTGCGAGGCACTCCGTGATTCCCAGGGTTGCTCAGTGATGTTTTGCTCTGTGTTAGAATCTGACCGAGTTCAACACGGCCCACAACAAGCGCATCTCCAGCCTGACCATCGAGGAGGGCAACCTGGACATCCAGCGGCCCAAGAGGAAGCGCAGAAACTCCCGAGTGGCCTTTAAGGAGGACGACGAGATCATCAACCCAGGTATGAACATAAGCTGTTTTGATGTTTTTGAAAAACGGTTATTTCTTCACATACTACTGCTTTTGTAGGTCACTTTGTATTTTCAGACAAAACATATTCTATACATGGTACCTTTTTAAATGCCTGCCATGAAAGATAACAGCCATGGAGAAATGAATCGTCATGGAGGAAATTACTGAAATGAAGCTGATGCTATATGAAGCATGCTATTTTGGCCTTAGCAGAATGTGACTTGACATTTCATGTGTGCTAACCACTGTGCATTCTGCATGGTTGCAGAGGACATAGACCCATCAGTTGGACGCTTCAGGAACATGGTGCAGACCGCAGTGGTTCCTATGAAGGTGAGACTTGAGGAGACAGAAACAACCTCGCTTATGAGAGCACAGTGACAGTGGTTTTGGACCTCGCTGATGAAAATTAAATATTGAGCTTCCTATACGGTCTGAAATGGACCTCTGCCATCTTTTCCTATATAAGGGTACTGAAGTACTGTGCTGAATTTTCAAAATGCGGGAAGTGTGTTTGATAGTTAAACAGAAGCTGAAAATGAATGCAGTAGGGTGAGTAACTCGTCTTCAGTAAGGCAGCTTTCACTTCTGCTTCTGACCCTCTTTTTTTTCTGTCACAGAAGAAGAAACTGGACGGTTACCAGAATGCGCTCGGCCTGGACGACTCGGTGCCTCGCTCACACACCCTCAGCCTCGGCGCCCGGGGTGGGCTTTACTCCGATCTGCCACCCAGCCACCAGGAGGGGCACCCCGGGGCCACCATCCTCGGGGGGCTGCCGCTGCCCCTGCCCAACCCCGCGCCAGAGGTGGACCTGGCCCCCGAGCCCCAGCTGCCGCCCATCACCCTCAACCCCACCCCAGTGACGGGCCTCTACCCGCCCGAGGCCCTCAACGAGCCACGCAAGAAGAAGTATGCCAAGGAGGCGTGGCCCGGGAAGAAGCCCACCCCCTCGCTGCTCATTTAGCCAATGGGGCGTCGGCGCTGTCTCGCGTGGGTGGACACTTCATAGGGATGGCACAAGGAGGAGTATTGAAGAACAGGGAGGCGGCAGTTTGTGGACTGACTTTTTTCACACATTTTTTACACAGATCTATTTATACAGGGTTTGTCTCACTTTGTTATGGGGTGGGTGGGGTGTGAAACTTGCTCCAGAAACTTGTATTAGCCAATGAGTGACACTTGATTGCATTCCATCTGTTGTCATCCATCGCAAGGACCATGATTAGTCTGTTTCCCCTGACCCCATCATACCAATTACGTACAAGACTGTGACGAGGTCGCCATGTGATTTCTGACTTTCGATAACCCTGTGGTTTTGACATCATTTTAGTTTCGTTTTATTGAGGACTTTTTAACATGTACAGTGTTGCACCCCCATGAATCTTTGCAGGTTGCTTGCATCAAAAGGCTCATGGGTATTCCTTCATGTAGTAGAGTGCTATGAATGGTAGTTATATATCTGCACTCGGACTCAGTCAGGGATGGCCTCACTGTGACTTGTGTGTTTGGGTCTCTTCAAGGTTATATTTTCTTGATGGTTAATTTGTGTAATTTGTACTTAATTTCTTTAGCTATTCATACTTTGTCCTCTCTACACATACAAAGGACAAAATTTACCATATGTTAACAAAGCCAGTTCTCCAAGACCAGTGGATTGAAATGTCAAGTGGAGTGTCTGAAAGTGAAGACATCTGTGGTCAACAACCGTACTGACCTCAACAAAATGGACCGTTGAGGACAGAAGTGAAGAGTGCAAGCCAAACACTCCCCAGACCGGAAACCGTTATTTGAATGATTTTTTTTTTGCATCCACAAGATGGTGCTGTGAGCAACACAACCTTCCGGAGTAGTTGAGTCTTACCAATGTTGGGCATTGTGGGCTGGTCTGGCTCACTTACAAGTGAACTTAAGGAAAAACATCCTTATTTGAACTTAACTTGGTCTGCTCTGGTACTTGGAAACATACTACAAAAACACCAAACACCTACACGTTCTCCTCATAATGGCTGTGTAAATGAAAACTTTTGTTTTGTCGGACATAGTGTCCAGTGTGTCTTTGATACGTCTGAGAGCAAATAAACACATTTGTCATTTTTTAACATTTCTATAGTGTCACTAGTGATTTTTGGTACATATAAAATGAAAGTTTTGTTTTGATCTCCAAAATATTGAAATATCTCTCAGGTCCACTGGACAAGCCGGTGTGACTCCACTTGGTTAATCAAATCATGCACGGCAATATATGTGAACCACGTGATTGCTTGCATCAGATGTTACAACACTGTCACAGCATACATTCCTGACAATTACAGAGTCTGACATGGCATTGTCCATTCAAGACTGTCATACATAGGCCTTCTGAACATTAAATGTCTTCTGACGTAAGGTTCATTTAAACTGCAGTAAGGCGGTGTGTATTGCTAAACCGTACACTTGTGCAAGGAGAGGAGTTTGCGATTCTGTGGGTTGAGGTGGCAGACTCAAGTAGACACAACTGCTTTAAGATGTGATCGTATGAAAGTATGAAGTGTTAATTTTTACCCATTTCAAAAGCTCTTTCCTCAGCACAACCTTAGTATTAGAGATGTGTTGTTGATGAAAGCAGCACTGTTTGCTCACCATTCAGAATATCATCTCCTCCAGTTCTGTTCCCAAGCTTTGCCCAGACAAAGTACTTTTAGGCATACATAAAGAAACATGTCTACCAATGAGTGAATAATGGACTGAGACTAGGGAGAGTTAAAAACATGAGGTTGCAATGAGGAGCTTTGGACGGAACCTAATTAGTCTTACAGTACTGTTCCATAACATTTATTTTGGCTGATTAGAGAAATAAATTAATTAATTGAATGAAATAAATTAATTTAATATGGCTGATCTTGTCAAATACCATGCCTGATGCCTTGTAATTATTTGTAGGGAGTAATTCCCTGAGACACTGAACAATACCGTATCTCAGGAAATGACTCCCTACAAGTAAGAAGTCCCCACTGAGCAGATGGGGAACATCAGTGGCTGGGCTTTTTCCCTTTTTCTGGATTCATTCCAGCGACAGAGACATTAGGCAACAGGTGGTAGAGATGATGGGGGTTGATTTCTATTTTCCCATCACGGAGAGGGATGGGAATGTGGGAATGTGAAATCATTTAGAATGACGTATGTTTTTTTTCTATTTCAATAAAGTTTCTAAATAACATTAACAGGTTATTGCATCACTCTGCATAATGTTGTTTGCTTAATTAGGTTTTAAATGAAAGTAGGTAATCTAATAGCATTGGAATCGAATGCTGTGGCAACAGTGGCAATAAACTAGAAACTAAACACACTGAGTGGAAGAATGAGTGTTATTCAAACATCAAATTAAACATAACTGGCAGGACTATTCCAAAGCAGTAAAATGCAACATGCCTAAAAGCAGAACTTTTCACAATCTTTTCAAATCAATTTACAGACTTTGAATTCCATAGAAATACAAACAATTTTCCATTTTCAACAATATAAATGATTGCTTTGTTAGTACTGTATACACATATTATACACTGAGCTTGCTATTGAATTCCCTTAATAAAGATATATTAATTCTGCTTTCAAACAGGGCTTTGTAAAACATCCATATTTTTTATCTCCACCGTTTATTTCGGTCAATGGAATTATACAAAAACTACAAGGTTGATTTCATGAAACTGGTGAAAGAGTGTGTAGCATGGGCCTATTAAAACAGCAGATGTGGATAAAGATTTTCTTGCACTTCCGAGATTTTATGACAAGAGTGGACTATTGGCCTTGGCGGATGTTTGCACTCAAGTGCACTCCCAGTTTAGGTTCACTGGCTAATGAATCCATGTGTTGGATACCGAGTCTGTGTACTGTATCTACCCTCATGGATAGCAAAGCATGGCTCAGGGCTCCAGCTCCAGGTGTTTGACCTTCAGGTAAATGCCGTTGAGGGAGCGCAGCACCAGGCGCGGCAACATCTTGGGCTTGTTGTCTGGGTCGGCCATGAGCTCGTACTTTCTCAGGGTCAGACAGACTGCCACCTTCATCTCATTCATGGCAAAGTTCTGGCCAATGCAGTTCCTTAGAAGGGGGAGGAGGGGGAGAACTCAGTGCAATAGGAACATGGTTGGAAATTAATATTAAATAGCGATATGAGAAAAGGCATACAAGAATATAGAACATGATGAATGTGTATAATATGCAGTCTTTCTTTGAAGCTTTTTATTTTTATAAACCTATTTTCAATTTCACTGGTGGGCAACCACCTCATGATAACCTCTCTGTTGATTTTGATTTAATCTCATTTCCACATTTCAGCATTCTTATGCAAATTCCATTTCAAGGCAGCCGGCTAATACTTGTTTTGGTACTAAATTAAATCCTAACCCTTAGGCAGTGGCGTTGAAAGTTCATTGAAAACCACAAAAATTGCACCCAAACAAGAGTCTGAGGCTAATTAATCTGGTCACTGTGTGAATTCTGTCTGGTTTTGTTTGTACTGTTCTACAGGAAACTTTAACATTTACAACTTAGAGGAGTGAGCCGAGCCATATTTATATCTCAAGGAGTCACTATATGATTCAAAAGCCCTTGACGTTAGTACTAATTAAGTCATATGTCCTCATATAGCCTGTTGAGCACAATTAAATAATCATGTTCAAACAAGTAGAAATACAGAGAGATACAACAAAGACGAGTATCCCCATTGGAAAAGCCCAAACTAAAAGCTGCTTATGTCAGATTGAAACAACCCAAGAGCAACACAAGCAGCCCTAGTTGCTTACACCCTGCCAAAACTGTCAATAACCTGAGAAGTTATTGTCTGCAGAGGGTCGTCACTGGGCCAAAGGCACAATGATTCCAAACTCCATTTAGGTAAATGAGTAGCTTCCTCTTTCACACAGTAACCTGAGCACCGCGAGTGCCTGCATGCCTTCTCCTATAACAGTGCCCGTGACACCAATCATCATCTGGCAAGCTCACAGACCTGGGGCCAGCAGAGAAGGGCACAAATGCGTGCGGAGACCTTTTGGCACAGTTCTCTGGCAGAAACCTCAGCGGGTCAAACACCTATGGCAACAACACAGGCACAGGCAAAGAGAGGCTAGTTAGTTTAGTTTTCAGGTTCCCAAGACTGTGTAAGATGAAATGTAATTCGAAAAAATTTTCATATCAGTGTAATATCATTTGTTCATTTGTTCATATTATCACATTAGAATTCAAATGCTTTATGCAAATCTTTCTGCTTGACTGACATGTCTAAATAGCTGACAGCTCAAATATTTACACATAACAAACCGTCAGCATGACAGTGAAAAAAGCAAATTTTCAGGCAATCTTTAATGAGGACAAATCCCTATTAGTAGTTAAAAGACTCTATCAGTTAAATGACTAAAATGAATCATAGGAAAGACTGACTTTTATCAAAGTGCAAACGAAGAGTTCAGAAGCAAAACCCTCTAAATCCGTCTGACCACTTTTCTTTTAAATTAGCATTTTTTATCAGGCTCCTATAGGTTTTTGCCTACAAATCGATATTTCAGACCAGGAAAAAAGTGGTATTTAGGGGGGTTTGAAGCTAAATTATTTGATTAACGTACAGTATGCTATGTGTACAAAGCATTCACTCACCATCACTATCTAATTTTTGACATATGTGGCGTCTAGAGGGTTGTGCATCTAAACTCAATATAGATTATAGTTCCTAGGCACCACTTACATGGGGGTTCTCCCAGACTGTCGCATTCCTATGCAGACCAAAAACAGTGGTTCCAACCAGAAAACCTGTAGGACATAAACATGACATGACATTTTTTGAGCAGTGAACTCCCCTTAAACCAAATACAAACTGTGTAGTATCTTTAAAGTCTTCAACAATCACAAAAAGCACTTCAAACAGACAGTGGTTTTGAAATGTATCATTACATGACCATGTTTGTCCATAATCAATTCTTCAAAGAAGACATTTTTATGAGATATCCTTACTCATTTATCTAAAGAAGCAACTAGGACATGAACTATTACCACCCTAACCAGCTTAAATGACCTCAGACTCAGAATACTTATTCCAGCCAAACAAACAGATGGGTTCATATTTAAACCATTTTATGCTAGTCTTGCACTAAGACAAAAGCATCTGTAACACCCTTGCATAAGAGGCCCAATAAAGTTGAATAAACAACTTTGATCACCCACCTGCTGGTACAGTCCTGCCATCGAAGAAGGTCATAGGCTTGGTCAGTTTCCTGGCCATGCCAGGTACAGGCGGGTACAGACGAAGAGACTCTTTGATGCACATGGTAGTGTACGGGATTTTGTGCAGGTCCTCCCTGAGATGGATACAAATAATTTCCATTTGTTTAATCAAACTTGTTCAAAAGATCAAAATGTGACTTCAGAGGTGAACATCAAACTTAACTCAGACTTGGGCATGGAAGATTCATGAAGCACGCTTCCAAGCAAGGTACTCTGAATGTCAATTCAATTTGAGAATTGAAAATAATTTTATGGAGAGCATTTCTGTAATACAGCTAGCTCATTCTTAATTCACAGGGAAGATATGTGGTGCAAAACATTACAATAACACCCAGATCACATTATAAAATCAAATCTGATCAATGCATACAATAAATCTATGGCTATTTATCTATCTATCTACAAGTAAAAAAATCAAGGCAAATTTTACATAAAGAACAAAAAGACATTAAACTGCAAACGGTAGTGTACGGGATTTTGTGCAGGTCCTCCCTGAGATGGATACAAATAATTTCCATTTGTTTAATCAAACTTGTTCAAAAGATCAAAATGTGACTTCAGAGGTGAACATCAAACTTAACTCAAACTTGGGCATGGAAGATTCATGAAGCACGCTTCCAAGCAAGGTATTCTGAATGTCAATTCAATTTGAGAATTTAAAATAATTTTATGGAGAGCATTTCTGACATGGTCTCAGGCCGTACCAGTCCACGGTGTCCTTCCCCTGCAGCACCTGGCTGATCTCCTCCCTGCACAGCTGCTGGTGCTCTGGGTTGCTGGCCAGGCTGTAGAGGGTCCAGGAGATGCCACTGGCCGTGGTGTCGTGGCCCTCAAACATGAACGTGTCAACCTCGGCTCGGATGTCCTCGTCCGAAAGGCCCTCCTGATTCTCATCCTGACAATGGGAACATCCACCGTAAAAAGCAATGTTGACTTCACAAGTGAGATCACGCAAGTGGAAGAATCAAACCACATGGAAATGTCAGACAACGCCTCTGTTTGAAACGGAAGGCAGCGGCTCGCTGCCTCCCTGCCTAAATAGAGAGCTATCAGGCATGACTTTGGTAAAAAGTTGTTAGACAAAAGGCACCTATATCAGACCAGACACTATCAATGGTTACAACAATGGTATAATCAGATAGTACAGTGTGTATTTCTTGCTAGATTTTGACAAATCTTAGCAAAAAAATGGCAGTTTCGAACCGCACTTAGATATCTAGGTTAGGTTTAACTCTCAGTTAGATATATTAAAAGGCAGCAGTTTTACCTGTTTCAAACAGAGCCAACATGTAAAATGTAGGCTACAGCTTCCATTGCACTGGGAGGGGTAACTTATTGCAAAACATTGCAATTACACTACAATTACATTAGTAATTAATAACTATGTAATCAGAAACACAGATTATGGGCGGGAACATTATCAAACAATCAGACAAAAAAAATCTGCAACTCTGTAAATTAAGATAGAAATGAATTCAGTGTTCATAAACAGGGATTATGTTTTGGTTTAGGTGACATACCCTTGCACATAAGAGGATGTCTAAGAAGTCCATGTGTCTCTTTGTTTGTACTTTTTCTTCTTCCTCCTCATGCTTCAATATTTCTTTTCTCCTTCTGATGACTTCCTCTTGAAGAATTATATTATATTATTATACGTCATGTCATTGAAATAAGTATCATATTACTGAAATCAATTGAGAGATCTTAAATATTTTGCTGATACCTGTATGGTCATGTGCAATTTTGCATGCCTTCCTGAATCTGTACCCATGTGGACTGAGGTGGAATATAATATCACTGTGGTAGGGATAGACCCGGAAGCGAAGGTTCACCAGGTCACACAGCTCATACACAGCTTTTATGTATGCATTAGTCCCACTGCAATGGGAGAGAATGTAAATCACTGATTTACTGAGGTCTTGGCAGTGACCTGGACGGTGAAGAGTTTAGTCAGAAACTAGCCAGCTCAAAGTCTAAATATCAATGTACAAATCTAGTGAAGACCAATTATAGTTAATACAGTTGGCACTCCTGAACTTCTTCTAATTCCTACTGCTAACTTGTGTATTTTGGAAATGTCGTTCATGTTGCTACAGCAGTGCTCGGGGAGCAGTGAGGGGTTAGGTTGCTCAAGGGCACTTCAGCCGTTCCTACTGGTCGGGATTCGAACCAGCAATCCTCCGGTTACAAGTCCAAAGCGCTAACCAGTAGGCCACGGCTGCCTCCAAGTGAGTGGCAGTCTCATACACTACAAAACATATTTTAAGATTACTCCAAAACTGTTGCATAGTGTTGCACTACTGTTGATGGGTTTGGTTAGCGGTCACCTTTCTGTCTGGCAGTTACTGTTGCAGCTGAAGGCGCACTTCATAATGCTGTCCAGTGTCATTAGGCTCACATGCTGAAAAAGCTCAAATGACTCGTTTGCTTTGGCATGGGCTTCCCATTTATCCTAAGATAGATGGAAGCAATAGGAAGAGAAAGTTAAAGTCGTAGGGTTATAGAGGTCAATGAGTAAAGTTAACAAATTTGCTTTCAGTGATTTTGCATTTTAGAGCTAAATAGCCAAACCAAATATACCCTATCTCTTCTCATCCCTCTCACCTATACAATATAGCAGGGTCAGTGTAACGGCCTTGAACATACCAGCATAACTTTAGTTGAATCTGCAATCAATTTCACGTAAGGCTTTAGCACATCATAATGAAAACCAGGGGTGAGTAGTCTTCTGTGCCTGAACCACTTGTTTGAATGAGACACCAACAAGCCTTCACCTGGAAAAACAAAAGCAAAATAATAGGCAACGTTCGTACATTTGTACACGCCTTATCTTATAGTCCGTTTTGTAGCAATATGTGACAGCAAACTCAGAGGACACCATGGCATTGTTTCAAAATGCAAAGTCAGTGTCACATGCTGTCTGGAATTCTGTCATATGAAGCTCACTATCATTCCAATCTGTGGGTGCCCTACCTATCCATGGGATAAGAAACCTGTAGGCGATATCATCTTTAGGCTCTGTGGGGGAAGAAGAACAGTATTTTCAAACCATTTAGAAGGCCATTATTTATGCATATATATAGACTTGCCTGAGACAAACACCCACCTGTTGAGGCTAATATCGTTTTTGCATAGGATGGATGATGGATATTGAGGAAGGCAATAACTGGCCCAAACCACAGAGGAAATGCGAATGGATATGCCTCTCCCCATTTCACGATTTTGTCCATATCTGTTCCATCTTGTTTAAACTGTAAAGGAGTCGGTAGAGGAAAAGGATAACAAATGCCTGGGATAGGTCTAACACTCAGGTAGCCTATCAAATAACTTGGAATTTAGGATGTCACATAGCAAAGATCAATCAACTGCCTTATTGAAAGACTATCCACAATAGCCTGGTTTCAGCTCGCTGGTCATTTAAGGTCAAGATCTTGATTCGAAGTCTGTCATATTCACAAGTCCTCTGCATCACTGCGAAGGCTATTATAGCGACGTTATACTGTAGCTACTATAACTTCAACAGAGAATTGTTTATTGGTTAAACCTGTTATGAACAACAGTCCATCGTTTGCCCTTTTTGCGTATTTGCATAAAACAGCTGAACAGACAAGCAACTTTGTAGCCTACTCTGAACTCAAAGCAATACAGATCCAATGGCATTTCCTTAAGATGTATTTTGAATGACAAAATATCACAGCAAAGCACATAAGCCAACGAAAAATCTCCTCTACTTAGTTACTTACCTCACGAACGTGCCCAAATAACCAGTGACCAGGTGGTCCGGGAAAGCACTCAAGAGCGCGTGCACCCTCGTATCTTCTGACAACCAGTTGCGTTACCTTGAGAGCAATATACACAAGAACAACGACGGCTAGAATGTACGGGAAATGTATAGGATCTAGGTAAAACTCCACAGCTCTCTGCAATTTGTCATACATATCCATCGCACTGATCGCAGTATGTACAAGGTTGGCAAGTCCAACACCCAATAGCGTATTTGACCTACATGGAAACCATAGCGAGGGGGAAGAGGCAGACGTCAGCCATGAATAACAAACGAAATGGGAGGGACATACCGACTGGGGTAGAAGCAGCTGCGAACTGTTTGGACAGCAGCGGATTTGGACTTGGTCGGGTCTGTCAGGAGGACTAGTCAGAATGCAAAAGAGATCCTTCTCTCGCATGTTCAGTTAGCCTACTGAACGAAATCTCCATGTCACTTGTAGATGGTAGGCTATCACAAAGGATAACTTAAGCAAGGGGCAACAGTCACTTTCCATTGATAAAGTAGCCTACATTACATTACATTTGTCTGACGCATTTTTAACCAAAGCGACTTACAACATGGTAAACAGTTTAAAGCTTTTAGAAACAATTCTAGAACAATTTATTTAAAAGGTAGCAGTGCATAGTCTGAAAAACCCAGTTATCATGACCCAAAATCTGTACCATACAGTTTCTTTATATTTTGTCACCTTTACCTGCCTAATCTAACCCTCTTCCTATATATTTCATCTCAAATACTCTAGCCTAAATGATCAGCCTAATGTTTGCTTGTGACTCACTGTTGGTGAGTAATAGGCCTATGTGTATTCACCGTCTCAGGTGGCAACGGTTTGACTATAAGAGGCCTATAACTAATCTCAGCATTAAGCACTAATCTTCACCCTGAAATCACTCCATTTACAGGCCAGATAAGAAACTGATTTGAGAGAAAGAGAGAGCAGACCCAGTATACAAATCACTCCATTTCTAATCCAGGGGCAAGGCAGTGCTGCCTTGATGTCACCGGTGGTGCCCAAAACACCATCAAGTGTTAACCCCTCAGCCCATTTGACAGCATGTGACACACAGAATCGCACCCTCAACGTACCATTTATAGATGCTGAGGTGGAAAAATCAAACCACAAACCACCTTCTCTCTGAGAGATGCACTGGCATCCTCTGTGTGTGTGTCAGAGGTGCTATTGTTCTGAGGCCTGTGTATTCTCGGAAAGTACCTGCATTTGAAGTAAGGGTCTTATCTTTTCTTCTGTGAAGTATGCCCAAGCAAATTACCATCCACCATTAACACATCATTTTAGGTGAGATTTCCATACCATGGGAGCTGTCTTAGCAGTTTCATCTTACACGTGTGGTGTTTTGTAAACGATTAAGAGAGACTCTTTTGTCTTATTGTTCCTCTAACAGAAAAAAAAACACACCACCATCAAAGTGGTGGTATGCTGTCAGAGGTGATGGCTATCAACATGAATGTGATGGGGAAGGCTGCTGAATGGATCTTTCAGCCACTGACAGGATGGAATTAGACAATATCCTCAAAGTTCCTCTCTTGTCTTAACCAACATTGAAGACCACATAGCGGGGAATTACACTTGTTGGATTATATCAGGAGACGGACAAGAGAGAGCTTTTTCATTGATACTTTGCATTGTCTCTGGTAAGATAAAAATAGACATACCGATATACTGTAAAAGAGAATAACTATATGAAAAGAACAGTGATGGACAAATAAATATTAATGTGTTACGAAAAAACATGCAATCAATAAATGCAATGTTATTATGCAAATATGTAGTATTATAGGCACTTCCGATGAAAGGGAATCTCTGCAGAACTGTAGTCTTCAGCAAATGCAGTGACATGGAGAAGTTAGATCCACTTGTTGTGGTCACTGATAGAGTGAATATCACTGTATACCACAAATAAAAAAAACAAACAGATGGACTGATGGACTGCATTATCAGTCTAAAGGGTGGGCACAAAAACATATCTTATTCTAAGATATGTTGCATATAGCTGAAGAACAACACAGCATCAAATAAATAAACAAATATGGATTGAACTAACATAGAAATGAGACTGCTTGATTTGTATAACTGTCTGGGGTCAGAGACTGTTCATTTCATTAAGCTGAAGTCGTTTGTCTTTGTATTTGCTAAACCTAAATGCCATATGGTGACTGTTCACTGTGTTTTATCATTTTTAAAACATGTATTTTCTAGCTTTCCATAATGGGCTTGCAAACTTTACAGAGGACATAACAAATGCCCCTGGCGTGGACACAGAAAATGGTACTCATTCAGAAAATGTAGTTAATTGTTTTAAATAGTTCTTTGTATGGATTAAATTATATGGTACCATATAATTTAATCTATACAAAGAACTATGTATATATACGTATATATACCATATATGTATATATATGTATGTGTGTGTGTGTGTAAGTCTTTTTTCTCAAAACCAAATGTTTTTTTTTCTTTTCTTTTCTTTTCATTAGTATTAATATGCTGACCATTTTTACAAACATATGTTTTACATGATTTTCTATGACTGTGTGGGTTCCACCTGATTATGTTGCATTTTTTTTTTTTTTGTTGTTTTAGAGTAACGTACTTTACTTTTCAGTGCCCTTTAGAAGATCTGATGGGATTTTGTTGAGATATGAAAGTGAATGTATGTATAGTGGCATCAAAGTGAAAAATGCAAAATGATTTAGATTTTCTGTAATGATTCTGAATCCTGAGGTTTTTATGCTTCGTTACCACTATTCCTTGGAACAAATCTGATTGCTGCATGCACCACTCCTTTTCTTACAATGTTTATCTTGGGTTAGTTTCTACCTTCATTACTCATTTGCACATTTTGTCATGCCCAGTATTTTCAATGTAATGGGTGTACGGTTGAGAAACAAAAAAACAAACAAAAAAAAAACAGTCAGGAGAATGAAGCAATCACCATAGACAGACACTTTGACCCAACAGCAGTCCACATTTTATTTATTCCTCCGGTCACCTTAAGCTCCATTCAGATGGCAAACTACTAGCAACAAGATACCATGTGATGTTAATGTATTCAGGGACTATAGGCAAAATAACCACTGGCAATATGAAATGCTTTACAGATGATAAGCGAAGAGTTTTCCGTTTCCGTGTTTTTTTTTTTTTTTTTTTTTTTAATGCAACACTACGACATGCACATGAATACTACATACGACAAACAGACGTACATTACATAAACACATACTGTAACTTAACAAGACATCACATTGACTTGGCTTCCACAAACATAACACAACATAACATTAATAAGAGAAAGGCTAAGGATGATTTTAAGTCCCAGGATGATTACAGATATGATTATCAGGGATGAAATTGATGACCGGAATGAAAAGAAGGGGGATGGGGGTGCGGATGGTAGCTCTAAGAGTGTGAATGAGGTGGTGTTGGGATGGGGGTGGGGATGGGGGGTGAGGGGTAGTGAGTATGTGAGGATGTATGTGTGTGTGTGTGTGTGTGTGTGTGTGTGTGTGTGTGTGTGTGTGCGCATATGTATAAGGCTGGTTTGCTGTTGGGCCAGGAGGAGAGAAGCTGGAACATAGAGAGGGAGAGAGGGAGGGTTTCAGAAGAGGAGTTGTAATTATTCTATTAATGATAAGTATAATAATAGGAATAACTGATTGCCTGGTTGATTGCCTGACTGATTGCCAACCTGGGCACCCATTAATGGCCACAGTTCCACCCAGCCCCTGCAGTTATACTGCGACGAGCTGACAGAGGGGAGGACCTGCGTGCCACCCATCGCCTCAGGCCCCCAGCATATGCACACATCCCCCACTACCACGACCAACCACACCTCGCCCCCAGACCTTCACCCAACACGCCACTCTTGACCTAAATATGTACAGTATGTGAATGGCTAGGTTGAGGGATCTATCTAGAATGTAGCATTAAAAGAAGTGGGCATGCATGGTGAATATCTGTCAGGATTTCCCCATGCACACCACACTTACCCTGTGTAAGATGTATGCCTCAACAATGTGTGCATTAAAATAAGTGAGGCATGCAGATAGACACCTGATGAGGCATCTACCTGCACTCCACTCTTAACCTAGCCTGTTTTGTAGTTTTTGTTTATGTATGTCACCTAACATGTAGTGCGATTAAAAGAGAGTAAAGCGTGCTGTGTGCTTCCAGGACAAGGCGTGTGCATGAGCGTATGAGGAGGGTGCACACCGGGGGCCCAGGGCCAATAGATAACCCACAGGACCCAACCACTGCCAAAACCACACAGCGACCCGCCAGGACCGAGTCTCCCAAGCCATCCAATGGGGCCCCGGCAGAATAACGATGGGAGAGGCAGAGAGAAAGAGTGAAATTAGTAAAGTTATCAGAGAATGTAAATAAAAGGGGGAGGGAAAGAAGGGGATGCTATTTATATTACTACTACTACTAATAATAATAATAATAACAATAATAGTTCCAGCTACCCTCCCCTGCCTAGTGTTCGATGATATGTGTATCTGTTGATGAAGTGTGTTATGATCGTGTGGAGATGGAACTCAGGCAAAGAGGGTCAGGACTGTAAGTAGGTGATAAAGGGGTACCAAGGAGAGGTTGTATCCTGAGTATTGATTAAGTTTGTAGTTGATAGGTTTTCTAATGATATATAGTCTGTTAACAAGTTTTTCCAATGAGTGATGTGAGCTTTTTCTTAGATTTCCAGTTCATGAGGATTGTTTTCTTGGCGATAGTCAAGCTACCAGTAGTGTTTTATTGCCGGAGTTGCTTAAATTGACTGTGGATGTATCACCAAGTATGCATAAGGAAGGGGATGCTGGGATGTGACAGCCAAAGATGGAAGAGAGAGATTTTGTGACACTCACCCAGAAGTGGTTGATTGGAGTGCAATGCCAAACCGCATGAATGTATGTATCTGGGTTATTTTGTGTGCAGTGAGTGCAAAGATCCGAGCCAAACCCCATTTTGCCAATTTATGTGCAGTGAAGTGGAATCTGTGAAGAACCTTGTATTGTATTAGTTGTAGATTACTATTCTTTGTCATGAGGTAGATGTTTTTGCACATTTTGGTCCAGAAGTCGGCACCGGGAGTAATTGATAAGTCTGATTCCCATTTGTGATATGGCAGGCCAATTGTTTTTTCTGAACAAGATATAATTTTGTAAATTTGGGAGAGTATTTTTTTGGGAGAGGGAATATTAAGCAGCTCTGAGATTGGTGGGGGAATGTCAAGGTTAGCTGTCTGGATGTTAATTTTTCCTAGGATAGATGATTTAATTTGCAGGTATTGTAAGAAGTGTTTACTCTCGATGCCGTGCTTCTGGACCAAACAGGAAAATGAGGCCAGATTATTGTCTTGAAGAATGTGTTGAAGGTGAGTGATGCCCTTTCCCATCCATGTGTGAAAGTTAAGTGTTTTTTATTGACGGTGAAATCTGGGTTATTCCAAATCGGGTGCGAATTGATGGTGCTATAGGTGAATCAGTGATGTGGTAGAATCTCCACCAGGCTGTCAGAGTAGCTGAAATTGTTGGGGCTTTGAAGGATGGATGTTTTTTGACCGACTGACTGCAGAAAGGGAGATCTGAGATTTTAATTTCTTTACAGATTGTTTGTTCTAGGTCTAACCAGGTGTTGTCTGAGGGGTGGGGTGTAGCCATTTGTGGATGAAGTGGAGCTGGTTGGCCAGGGCATAGTGCTGGAAGTGTGGGGCCTCTAGTCCTCCCATTGCTTTTGGTTTTGGAGAGTGGCGAGTTTGATCCTTGGGGTCTTATCTTTCCAGTAGAATTTAGTGATTAATGAATCGAGAGACTTAAACCAGAGGGTGGTGGGCTGGGTTGGAATCATAGAGAATAGATAGTTTATTTTGGGCAGTATTGTCATTTTGATTACTGAGATTCTGCCCATGATGGATAATGGGAGGTTCTTCCAGCGTTGAAGGTCATCATCTATTGAAGTGAGTAGAGGGGAATAATTTAGGCTAAATAAGTCTGACAGCCTGGGGAGACTTTTATCCCTAAGTAAGTGATATAGTTAGTGCAGAGTGGGATAGGTGAAGAGTTGGCTGTCACATCCCAGCTGTTGGGATGTAATGGGAGAACTGCAGATTTATTCCAATTGATTGAGTATTCAGAAATTTTAGAGAATGTGTCAATGAGTTTGATGGTTTCTTCTACTGATGTTGTGGGGTCTTGAAGAAAGAGAAGAATGTCGTCAGCATAAAGGCTGATTTTGTGATGCATATATGGAGTCTGGACACCTTTGATGAGGGGGTTCTGACGGATGGCAGCTGCTAGGGGTTCAATGAAGATTGTAAATAGTGAGGGGGAGAGTGGGCACCCCTGTCTAGTTCCCCGGTGAAGAGTGAAACTTTGTGATGTTAGTCCATTGGTGATTACTGTGGCTGAAGGAGAGGTATATAGAAGTTTAATCCAGTTAATGAACGACTCCCCTCAAGCCAAACCTCCCTAATGTGGAAAACAGGAAATTCCAGTTCACCCTATCAAAAGCTTTTTCTGCGTCCCAGAGTTGCTATGATGGTATTATCTTGAAAATTTGTAGAGTGATACATTATATTTAACAGTCTGCGGGTGTTGGTGGATGAAATTCTACCTTTAATGAAGCCTGTTTGGTCTGGGTGGATAATGGATGGGGTGACCTCTGCTAATCTGTGTGCTAGCATTTTTGCGATTATCTTATTGTCCACATTGAGGAGAGAAATTGGTCGGTAGCTGGATGGCAATGTTGGGTCCTTATTGGGCTTGAGGAGCAGTGAAATTGAGGCTGTGGTGGAACTAGTTGGCAGACGTCCTTTCTGTTTTGATTCATTAATCATTCTGATGAAAAGTGGAGCTAAGATGGTCCAAAATTGTTTGTAGAACTCAGCAGGAAAGCCATCCGGACCTGGTGCTTTATTATCGGGCATCTGTTTCAGAGCATCAAACAGTTCTTGTTGAGTTATAGGTGATTCTAGGTTTTTATTTCGGTCTCATTGAGTTGTGGTAATTCGATGCTGTTTAGGAAAGAGTCTATGAATTCCTGGTTGGGGTTTATTTCTGAAGAATATAGTTTATTGTAAAACTGGTAAAAACATGATTTATTTCTTCAGGTGAGCTGGTTAGCTTCCCCTGCTGAGTTCTTTATGACCGGGATTGTTGATTTTTCTTTGTTACGTTGGATTTGATTTGCTAAGTATTTACCTGATTTATTGCTATGGTGGAAGTTTTCCTGCCTTAGACGGTGAATCATAAATTGAGTGTGTTTATTGAGTATTTCATTGAGTTTGAATTTATGTTTCCTAAGTTTTGCCTGTGTTTCTTCAGTTGGGTTGCTTGCATTGGTTTCTTCTAACTGTTTAATTTTATTGTTGAGTTCTACTTCCTGTTCTTTTTCCTTCTTTTTTTTTGTATACTGAATATGAGATGATTCTTCCTCTGAGTACTGCTTTTCCTGTTTCCCACAGAAGGGAAGGAGATGATTCAGGGGAGCCGTTCATTTCTAGAAAGAATGCCCACTCTCTCCCAACAAAACTGATGAAATTTGGGTCTTGTAAGAGGGATGTATTAAAACGCCATTTGCTAATTGGTCGCTGTTGGTTCGTTATGTTCCATTTAATTGTAACTGGGGCATGATCGCTAATGACTATGGGATGAATAGTTGAATCAGAGATATTTTTCATTATAGAGTTGCTGGTTAGAAAATAATCAATAATGGGAATAGGAGTGGTGGACCGAGAGAAAAAAAGAGTAGCATTTGGAGTCTGGGTGCTGAAGCCGCCAACAATCGCCAAGGCCAGAATCGCCATGAACTGTTTTATTGTTTTTGTGGATTGCCAGATTCGTTTGCTTTTAGAGTGATCAGATCTGTCAAATGTGGGGTCTAACACTGTATTAAAGTCGCCTGCAATTATGATGGGACAGCCTGATAGAGTTGAGATGGAGGTGAAGAGGTTCTGAAAGAAAACTGGGTTGTCTGTATTAGGGCCATAAACATTAACAATTGTTACAGGGTATTGTGAATTGAGATGTTTATGATGACAAAACGTCCTTCTGGGTCTGTGATGGTGGCGTTATGGATGAATGAGATTCTTTTGTTAATCAGAATGCAAACTCCCTGTTGTTTTGTATTGTAATGAGATGAGAAAATGTGATTGAATTGTCTTGATTTGATGCGGGTGTAGTCTAATTCTGAGAGATGAGTTTCTTGTAGGAGACATATGTCAGCTTTTAAACTATCCAAATGATTTAAGATTTTCAGCCTCTTTGCCTGAGATCCAATCCCACGGATGTTCCAGGTCAGGAATGTAAGTGTTACCATGTTGTGATTGTACAGTTATGAAAATGTTTGATAAGGTGGGTATTGTGTGTGTGAGAGTGTGTGCAGGTGTCAGTTAGATAGGAGAGGGGGAAGGGGGGGTGGAGGAATAGGTGTGTAATGTGGTGTGCGAATGAGATGTAAAGGGTAGGGGCTGAGAAGAATATAGAGCATAAAGAGGTAGGAATTTGGTTCTGGAGTGGTGACAGCATGAACATTTCCTGTTTAGCATTGAAAACATACAGATCATAATTTGACTTTAGCCTATAGACATAATAAACAAAAACAGACAGGACACACAAGAAAACATGTATAGACAAAACACCATGAATAACATTAAACATTGAGAGAGCAAAAGAGAATGGGTGGGTAGGGGGAGCAAAAGGAATGAAACATAAGAAGAGAGAAGAGAGAGGTGATCCAAGCATCAGTAGGCAGTGGGTTAGAGAGAGTTGAGGGTGACAATGTTATAATCAAGATGTATGTTGGCATGATGTATGATGTGCTATAGCCAGGTGGTGATATTGGGGTTGCGATACAGAGTTCCATTGACATACAGTTTATCGACTGACAGTGCTGCTCGTTTGCCCTCTTGCCTGAGTTGTTTCATTATGGGCAAGAGGGCTCTTCTTCTTTCCTGTATTACTTGTGGGAATTGGTCGTTTAGTCCGAATGAAGTGCCTTTCAGTTCTTTCCCTTTGCTTTTGATGAGTTCTTTGTGTTTGAAGTGTTCGAACTTGGCGATAATTGGAGGAGGTTTTTATTGTCTTTGGAAGTGAGACGGTGTACACGGTGGAAGGTAATCTTGTCAACTGTTTCTGGCGGTAGTTTGAGAGATGACTGCAAGAATTCTTTAACTGCTTTCTCTGGGTCGTCGGGTGTATCTTTAGAAGTTGGCAGGGGAATTCCGGAAAAAATGAGGTTATCGCGCATGCTGCGGCACTGGAGGTCTAGGATTGTTTCTTTCATGATCCGATTTTCGCTGGTGAGTTGATTAACATGGTCGGATAAGTTTGTAATATTTCCTTTGAGTTCACGGTTTTCTAATGCGAGTGTGTCGATCTGTGATTGGGAAAATTCGAGGCTGGCTTTTAAGTCCTTAATATCTGCGTGCAGATGTTCCAGTATTGCAAGTTTGTTGTTTATGGATTGTAGTAAACTGACCTCGATGGATGTAGAAGTAGCGCAAGCGGTAGGTGATTCTGGTTCAGTCTCTGTTGAGTAGTCACGAGTGCGTTTCTTGCTGGGTTCAGATGACATAACGTCCAGAATGAAGAGGTTGCCGTTGGAAAAGGTGGAGAATATAATCCGGTTTTTGATGAGAGTTGTAGAGAGGTAGTGGTTGTTTTTAGTAGAAGAAAAATAAAGTTTTGTATTTCTGTTTACAAGCGTCAGTGTTCAGTGCGCTGCCATTTTGGATCTCACCCAAAGTCTCGCGATGTTCAGTCTGATCTCATCCTGAGTTTGTTTTATCATCTACTTAATCGGTAGCCTGAGAACCCCAAACGGACCTGTTGAATTCGTTCTGCAGGCCAGTTTGTCAAATAGGCCATTAACAACTATTTTCAATGTTCCAAAAAGCCAGGAACCAATCACAATCGCTTATCCGGCATGGGGTGGGCTTTACATGATCACAGATGGAGCAATGCATTCAACACAACTAATGGCTGCGCTGATGGCAACAGGGTTAAACCAAAGTCATTTTAGGCAAGTCCCTCCACTCAGCAGCCATATTGCCGCACTTTGGGCACTTATCAGGCAGAACTGCTCGTGCAGAAAGCACGACACCAACAGCAAGATCACAATACATGATTGGTACAATTTATTCACAACACACCACATGATTGGCATGATGTATTCACATGTCGACTTTTGGCCGCGGAAGGGGCAGAATATGTGTAGACAACTGCCATATTGGCGCCTTTCTATGGAGGATATTTTGAGTGCTGTGTCTCCTCATTAGAAAGTCTCTGGTTAAACATACATGGATGTAGCCTGGGTTTTCCCATGCTGCCTTACGCGTGATTTTATTCACGCTGCTAGGCAGCCTGGATTCTATGGACTTCGTTTTCACCTCAACGAAGGAACCAATCACAGAACGGAGGGAGGGCAGCAAGACGATGACGACACACCGAAGCCGTTATGAGCTACGTACAGACGCATTTGATAGACATTCGTAGCGCCCAATAAACGGCTCTGGGCATTCGTAAACCACATTTCAAATACGAGAAAATGAATGTCTAGTTCCAAGACCCCATCTCAATGAGATGAGGTCTGACGTTAGCCAGGCTAACATGGATGAGTATTTTCTTTGGAATTGAGTAACTACATTTAAAACCTGCAAGACAGATTTGATTGCTGCACTTAGTAAATTATTTGGTAGAGAAATGTAATCTAAATTTCACTGCTACACCCGTAAATCAATGGATATTGAGATATGTGGTCTGGAGTCAATGAGGCTACTTTATCTGTTACACAAGAATAAAACATTTGTAAATCTCCACACACCCTTAGAATAAAATACTTAACCAAATTCATGTATCCACAAAAGACAGTAAAGTCCATTTCTTGGCCTTCATTTTCCTCATCTTAGAGTTTAATATGGCTGGCTACCTTGCCCTGTCCTGCTGCAAGGGTACATAAAAGCATATAAAGGCTGTATAAATGTTTAAACAAGTACAAAATAGAGGGCTAAACGATTAAACTTATTGGTATTTGTTGGCGCCCACATCAAGGGTGTTTTGTTTGGTTATGTGCTGATTGGATCATAAACAGACATAGCAACAAAGAGGATTGACCATCATAACAGGCCACAGTAACAAAGAGGAATGACCAAAGAATTTGTTGTTAGAGAACATACACACTGATATCCATGGACACATATCTGTGTTAAGAACTGTCTTCATATCATTGTTCATTAAGTAACCTGCAGCAAAGCAGCTGGTTTTGCCATGTCCTTGTTTTGACAACTCTGGCAACTCTTTTACACAGATCTCGGTTTCTTGAGGTCCCCAAGTACAATTGGTATAAAAAAAAAAACGAAAAAAAAAAGGTACTACCTAGCTCGAGTTGCTGCAGCCAACAGCTAAAGCGACCAGTGCTACACTGTAAAATCATGCTGCCTGGTGCTACCGGGAAGGTTTTCTTGAGGGCTTTTGTCAGGATAATTATTTTCTTCTTTGGGTAATTTTAATTTCTACATTTAGTTTTCCTCTGGTGCCCAGGCTGCCTTTGTGTAATTGAAGTGAAAGTAAAAATCATGTTAAATGTGCCCCTTGTTCTGTCAGGGAGACACTGATAGGCCTATATGATCAGCAGCAGAATGTCAGGATATGATAGGCCTTCTCTGCACGTATTTTCAAATTGATGACAAAATCTTCACCATAGCTTTTTGATTGACAGAAAGTGTGAGAACAAGTGACGAGAGAGAGACAGTAGTTTCAGTCAAATTTCGTTCTCTGTCTTCAAAGAATCAAACAGCGTTTTATTAGACTGTTTTCCTTCTATTTCAGAAAAAACTAAATAGAACAGTTAAGCCTGAGCTGCAGGACCTGCGCTCAATGGTGTTTTAAGCCCCCAATGTCGTCTTCCAGGCAGTGCTGCGACCGATGACTTAAAGGCACCTAATCCTAAACCTAACCCTAACCCTAACCTTAACCCATGCCTAACCCTAGCGTCTTCCAGGCAGCGCTGCCTTAAAGAAAACGTTGGGGGCTTAAAACACCAAGAAACAGGACGCGCATTCACAGGTTCATGCCATCAAAGATTCAGTTGAAGCTCGCTAAAACATTTATATTTATCCGTCTCCAAGAGTCTAGCCCTCCTGCTGGTATCGGTTATCAGCAGACGTCATCTGCTGATCTCGATCCTGAACCTAATAACCTTCCTCTCTATCCTGGTGAGGTTTCACACACTGTTGATCGGGATTTTCCAATTGAGTTGATCTCCCCTCTTTCGTTGGTTCAGATGATGATGCTAACCCCATTTTTGTAAATTTCCAAGTGTGAGGACTTCCTTGCTCTGCACCCCATGTCTAACTTGCAGGGCTCGGCACATCACTGGTGGGAGATGGGTTAGAGGAGAGGATCCGTAATAGAGTTCAGTTACTCCATGCGAGTATGAGGGATTTTACATTTGTATTCCAGGCCTTCTTCAAGAGATTGAAGCCTGGAGCAATGGAGAATGAGATGGTTAAGATGCTTTTAAAAATGATGAATCCACAGTTAGTCAACCAACTGCATGGATGTGAACACACCATGAAGTTGTTAGACTTGGGCAACAGCTGGAGAAATGTAATACATCAATGAAAGTATGAGCAGAAGATCCTCATGACTTAAAGCTCAACACGTAAATGCCGTAAGTGTTGTCCACACGTAAATGAAACTAAATGAAAACGGTATTTTTGTGAAAACGGAAAACGTTTTTTAATCGTTTTGGACAACGGCATTTTAAGTGCCCAAAAACACACTTTTCCGAGAGGGAATGCCGTGTATTTATGTGTAAAAAAATCATACACAAACAAGCAAGACAAGAAAAGAAAAAAGGGGGTAGCAGATGTGGATTACCATTCATCCAAATACACTGAGATTTTACAAAGCCTGTATTCCACACCGGTTTGTTATGTGGAGTGAAATTATGTTTGACTTAATTAACTTCCAATAAACCAGGACCTGCTGGTACATTCAAAATCACACCTTAAGAAAAAATCTATCCCACTCATTTTATCAAAATCACATTGGGAAGAATAAACCAAAAGTTAGTATTTAACCATTTTAATTTCAAGACCCCATAACATCAAAATCAATCGCATTGGCTCCTCCCTCTTCATTATGTCATTAAATTTAGCTTTAAGCCTGATGCTTTGGCCTATCGTTGCCGTGTTGGACAGGCAAAATGCGTATGTCACAGCTCTATACCAGACATAATGCCAAAAGTAATATAGCCATCAGAAGATCTGACCTTAAAAATTAACTTTATTATTTTTACACTTGAATTGAAAATTAAATTTTCCGTAGAAATAATGTGTGTCTCACATGAGTGCTCCTGATGTTGTTATTAACTCTTCTTCATGAATTTGTGTAAAAACTCTGCCATGGCGACTTTCCATGTGGACAAGTTAATGTCTGAAAAAGATGCTGTGTGGCGCACAACTTGAAAATGGTAAGAAAAAATATAGTTTTCCAAACCAACACAGTTTTAGTGAGTGGTGTGTATTACATTCACCATTGTAGGTGCCAACATTTTTAAGAGGTCCAACTAACCTCAACACACATTCACTCTGAAATCATTCCATTTACAGTCCAGCTCAGTCCAATATTTCCAATCCAGATTAGCAGACCCAATATACAAATCACTCCATTTCTAAACCAGACCAGTAGCTTTCTGTTCCCTGTAAACCTGCTCCTCCCATTTGACACCATGTGACACACAAAACCGCTCCCTCAGCGGTCGTTTATAGATGCTGAGGTGGAAAAATTAAACCACAAACCACCTCCTCTCTGAGAGATGCACTCGCATCCTCTGTGTGTATGTGTCATGCCGGCGCTTTTCTGCTGAGGCCCGTCTGATCTCGGAAAGTACCTGTTGTTGAAGTAAGGGTCTTCTCTTTTCTTACAATAGTGGATTTAGCCGACTAGTTTGAGTGTATTGTGATACAGTCTAAGATTTTAGAATCAAGTTAATATTAGTTTAGTTTACAGAAGAGTGATGATATCAGCAGAAAGACATTGTAATTCATAATGAAGGGGGAAAGGTGCAGCCTTAAAATCATTTTCTTCTGATGCTCATCAAGTTGCTCCACCTCAGTTTTCCTCCATGGTCACGTATCTTACGTTCTGTTGAAGGTATACTGTGGACAGTGGGATGAGGATCATCATCTTAGTGTTGACCTGCCTAGGGAGCTGCTGCGTGTCGCCAAACAAAAGTATTTGTGATAACTTAATTGCTTCAGTGTAAATCCTTAAAATATAATTAATGAAATCTGTTTAATGTTTTTAAGCTTTTTTTTACTCTCAGCTCTTCAACACGTTTTATTGGGGAGCACAACAGTTATAAACTGTGGAAGTTTGAATACCGCTGGTACCGATGAAGTCAAGTGGTTCTTCAGTAAAGACCAGGGCTCTAAACGGCTCTTGATGTTTCACATAAACAAACAAGGGCGATCTGTTATTAACTCACTTATAAAAGATCATCCAAAAAGGACAGTTGCAAGGAATATGTCATTGGTTATTGAAGACTTTAATGAAGAGGATGAAGGAGTTTATGTCTGTGAAGTATACCTGAGCACATCACCATACACCATCACCACATCTAAATGGATTTTAGGTGAGATTTATATGCTATGGGAGCTCTGGCTTTAGCAGTTTCATCTTACATATGGTGTTTTGTAAACAATTAAAAGAGCCTCTTTCCTCTTATTGTTCCTCTAACAGAAAAAAAGACTCCACCATCAAAGTGGTGGTATGCTGTTAGAGGTGATGGCTATCAACATGAATGTACTGGTATGGGCAAGGCTGTTCAATGGACCTTTCAGCCACTGACAGGGAATAGAGATAGACAATATTCTCAAAATTCCTCTCTTGTCTTAACCAACATTGAAGAACATATAGCGGGGAATTACACTTGTTGGATTATATCAGGAGATGGACAACAAGAAAGAGCTTTTTCATTGATACTTTGCATTGTCTCTGGTAAGATCAAAATAGACAGACAAATAGACATAGAATAGATAATAACCATGAAAAGAGCAGTGATGCACAAATAAATATTAATGTGTTATGAACAACCATGCAATCAATAAATTCAATGTTACTATGCACATCTGTATGATTATCACATAGGCACTTCCGATGAAAGGGAATCTCCGCAGAACTGTAGTCTTCTGTGCAGTAAACGCAGTGACATTGAGACATTAGATCCACTTGTTGTGGTCACTGATAGAGTGAACATCACTGTATACCACAAATCAAAGAAACCAGATGGACGGGTGGACTGCATTGTCACTCTTAAGGGTGGGCATAAAAAAGACAACATTCAATCAAATAGTTCAGGTACACATTCATTTCTTATTCTAAGATATGTTGCATATTGCATAAATATAGCTGAAAAACAACAACACAGCATCAAATAAATAAACACATATGGATTGAATTAACATGAGTCTGCTTGATTTGTATAACTGTCTGGGGTCAGAGACTGTTCATTTCATATAGATGAAGTCTTTTGTCTTTGTATTTGCTACACCTAAATGCCATATGGTGAATGTTCAATGTGTTTCACCATTTCTAAAACATGTATTTTCTAGCTTTCCATAATGGGTTTGGAAACTTTACAAAGGACATAACAAACGCCCCTGGCATAAACACAAATGGTATTTATTCAGAGAACGTATGGTAAAGTATATTATTTATGATCCTCAAACTTGTATAGTTCAGGTGGGAACATCACAAAAAAGTAAGCATGGAGACCATTAATATGCTTACTATAGGCCTAATCATATGAAAATTATATATATTCAAAATATGTTTATTTGTATAGATTTAATTATATAGTATGTATAAGTCATGGCTATGGTTATGGAATTTAGCAGATGCTTTTGTCTACAGCGGCATACAAATAACAACAATACAAAGTTAAATTTAACAGTAAACAGTTTAAAAAGTTGGTACAACTACATTAAGGAGAATAGGAATAATAAACATTATATTATATGTATGTGTAAGTCTTTTTTTCTCAAATGTTTTTTTTTATTTTCTTCTTTTTATCAGCACCGGTCTCTCACGGCAGCTCCCGAGCTGTGAAGTCAATATGGATCAGTTTAACTGTCTGTTTAGGTTTGTGTTGTCTAGTTATTGTGTTGGTTGCGTGTCACAGAAGAAGAGTTGAAGGTAAGAGAAAAAGAGGGCTTAATTGTGTGTGATGACCCATTGGACCCATGTGTATTGCATAACATTATTCCATAATAGAGTAGGCCTACAATATAATTGATTGACTCTTTGATTGATTGATTGATTGATTGATTTGCAGTATCCAACATTGACTGTCTCAGAGATTGTCATGGAGTTTGTCATTTCAACTCCAGATCAGAGGTAAGACATGCATTACTCATTTTAAAGGTAGGGAGTACCACACTGCCAAAACTGCTAATCTAATAAAAAAAAGTCCTTATATCAAGATAAAAAAATGTAGTTGGCATTGTTTTCAGTATAAAGAGACTTACCGCTTTCTCGTAAAATCATTTAATTTAAGAAAAGTTTGATTTCATTTAAGACGTCTCATCCTGAAAACAAGCAAATTTGTCTGCCAGTGCGTTAAGCAAAAAATTCCTAAACACAAGCAAATGTGTCATTGCATTGAGCAAATTTGTCTTGATAACAATCCATAAGTCAAAGTGTTCTTAAATTAAGTCAAAATGATCTTTGGAGAGAGCGCTAGGTAAGTCTCTTCACTCTTGAAACAAATGTGTTGTCCCTATCTGAACACATAGATGTGTTGAAAACAATGCAAGTTGTGTTGTTTTCAACACAAGTTGTGTTATTTTCAGCACATATTGTGTAACAAATAAAAAAGGAAACAACACAAAAAGTGTGTTGTCCCCATCTGGACACAGAGATGTGTTAAAAACAACGCAAGTTGTGCTGTTTTTAGCACATTTATTTTAAGACTGAAAACAAATAGATTTTTTCGATCTTAATATAAGATTAATAACACTTAGATTTAATTTTTTTCAGTGCACAGAGTATTTCAGATGCTGACCACTTTTAATACAAACATTTTTACGTTTTACATGACTTTCTATGACATGCGTGTGTGTGGGTTTTTTGCTGTTTTAGGATGAAGTACATGAAGTACATTACATGTCAGTGCTGTTTAGAAGATCTGATGGAAGTGTGTTGAGATCTGCAAATGAATGTGTGTACAGTGACATCAAAGTGCAAAATGCAAAATGACATTGATTTTGTTTTCTATGATGATGCTGAATTCTGTGAGGTTTCATGCTTCGTGCATGACTGCTATTTATTGAAATAAATACTGATTGCTGTATTCACCACAAGAAACACTTTTCTTACAGTGTTTATCTTGAGTCAGTTTCTAACTTCATTATTTATTTGTTCATGTTGTCATGCCCAGTATTTTCACTGTATAGTTACCCTTGTAAGGTGCTCGGGTCTGTGGAACCCGTTTTCAATGTTTGCTAAAAGAAAAATTATGCTATGTATTATTTTGTCTAACTCAAACTCATTGGCCTTGGCTCATTTTCTGTGAAGAACATAAAAAAAAAACTTATTTTCAATGACCGCACGCGCCTTAACTTTGCACTTATCCTAACTGGGCCTGCTCTGTGTGTGTGTGTGTGTGTGTGTGTGTGTGTGTGTCTGTGCGTCTCTCTGTGTCTGTATGTGTGCGTGTCTGAGTGTAGGTGTCTGTGTGCGGGAATGCTGTTACACAATTGACCTGTCGCTAAGCCCCGCCCCCCATTGTTACCGTGTGAAAACTCGGACAAACAAACCAGACTTGATTAGAAATACATTGTGGACAATGGCAGCTGACAGTATATGAAAGCAGGCTTTGAGGACGTTTTGGTCGAAAAAGGATTTACTTTCCTCCAGAAGCTATCAAAAGGGACTTAATTATGCTATGGAGGGGTGTATTCAAAACTTTAGTATACATACAAGGTGACAAGCAGTTGTGGCAAGTAGCCGAGCAATTCACTGTGCAAAAACCACTGACGTTAATGCTAGCTAGCTAGCTAGTGGAAGATTGATACTGAAGATATGTTAGGTTACGTTAATATTTGATGTAGGGGAGACCGGGGACAGTTGCAACGCTTTTTGCATTTGGCTCTGTTACTCAGAGACGGTTTGGATTAGACAAACCAATTTTTTTTCCAATACACTTACATATGTCTGTTAATAGTCTAAACCATTTAAAGATAATTACAGAATCTACATTTTTCACAATTTGCATTTGAGTCCTGTAAGGGCCCGGGGACAGTTGCAACATTGTTTGGGGATGGTTGCAACATGTTAAAAATACAATATATTACAATATATGTCAGTGCAGCAAAATGATTATTTTTGTATGTAAATACAAGTTATGTAAGTTATAATAATATTACAGTGTTATTTATTCACCAGCTTTGATTAGATGACAATTATAGATTTGTCTAGATGAGTAGGCCTTATGTGCAGATGTCAAATATTGAAATTGATATAAAATACAGTAGGACTTTAGTGACATAGGAAGAATGGAACAATTTGGGAGGCAATTCACTTTTATTTAGACTATTGTCATGTAAAACATGTATTTAAAAATATATATTTCATATTTATGCATTGTACGGGACTGTACGGGGACAGTTGCAACAGTTGTTGTAACTGTCCCCTTTCCTGTCAGCCATGTGCTAGCTAAACAAGGGGACCTTGACACATGCTAACCATAGTAGCTTAAAGTTAACATATCACTCATTTAAATCATATAAGTTTGAGCTGAATCACAAAAACAGTGACAGCAGTTTAACAGAAACAAAGCTCAAGAAAATAAATACTTTCATACCTAAAAAACATTTTTTTTTACAATAAATCCTGGAGCAGTTCAGGAATCTCCTTGCTTTTTCTCTGCTAAGGGGGGCATCCAACTGAGCATATGCAGTGTGAGCGTCATCACTCTACCTTGTTTCTGATTGGAGAAAATGGACATGTTGCAACCATCCCCTGTTGCAACTGTCCCCGGTCTCCCCTAGTAAGAATATATTAGTTGGTTAGTGAGCCTTTTCATCTTGGGATTTAACAGGGAACCTGTGCCCACGTTGTTGGCTTAGTAGCCTACATTACGTCGAGCTGTTGCAAACGCGAGAGACGTCCTGTAGGCCAGGGGTCCCCAACCTTTTATGTACCATGGACCGGTTTGTTTCCTATTTTTTTCCACGGACCGGCGGGGGGGTTCCATGTTCCATATGTGTTGTGCATGCATTACTTGAAAAGAACTAGCTCCAGTTATGTATGAACTGTGAAGGTAACGATCTCTTAAACATGTGAAAAACGTGAACTTGAAGAAGTGAAAATTGAACAATATGAACTATGAATATTGAACAACTTGAAGCTACATCTATAGCCTACGTGTGAACATGCTTAACAAAATATGGGAACAAAACATGGGAACTAAACGTGCATTACGAATATAATCAGTGGGAGCCCTGCTTATGGAATGATGGAAGACAGTGACACCCTCAGTGTGTTTGAAATGTTCAGTCGATTGCGCAATTTGGTCTTAGTTGCAGTCATTGCCGAAAACCCGGCCTCGTGGTGGGAAATGGTAGCAACGTCTTCAGCGCTTTTACGGCTATCTCAGGATATTCTGCTTTGTTATTGATCCAAAAACCCGCCAGAGAGGTTTCCTTATAGACACTCTTAAGACCACCATCATTTGCAATTTCGATCAACTGCTCTTCCTCCTGCGCTGACAAGTTAGGGATATTGACAAATGGGTTGCGGACCCACTCATTGGTTTGCCGTGGATCTTTGGAGGATGGGAAGTAACGCTCAAACTCATTTGAAAGCGCAACAAGGTTATCGCGCACCAGCTGCGAGAGAAAGGGCCCTGCCTCAGTCTCTCCCAAAACCCCCACTACTGTTTAGAACATATCAAATACACCCCGGTCCACTTGTCGTCCCCACAAATCAAGCTTGGCTTTAAATGCAGCGACATCTGCCAGTTTAAAGACAGTCGTCATTCTCCCCTGGAGTGACCGGTTGAGGTCATTAAGCAATCCGAATATGTCACACAGGTAAGCGAGTTTTGACATCCAGTCCTCATCACTAAAATGTGCAGCTTTTTTTTTCTGTAAGAAATCTCTCGCGGCTCTCTCTCAACTCAAACACTCTGGCCAGTGACCTGCTAAAGATGCTTGTTTTTTGTTGCTCATTCTAGCAGTTTAGCTAACTTCGTGTGACATTTCGTTCGCCAAGAACTGATCAAGTGAAGTGAGCTGACCTGAGGCTGTGCAGTGCTGAAGGCAATATGTAAAAGTGTTGAAGGCGGGACAGACAGACGTAAGAAAATAGACCTTGCAAAATGCAAACATGCGTGCAATCAAACAACTGCATATAGGCCTATGCCATGTAAAAACGTGACATTATTGCGAATTAAATTTAGTTTAGTTTGCATGCATTTTTTTTTAACTCATGTCGTAGGCTACGGCCCGGTTAGGAATGTCCCGCGGCCCGGTACTGGTCCGCGGCCCGGTGGTTGGGGACCGCTGCGTAGGCTACTGTTGATGAAAATATACCCGTTTTCTAGCCTCTTGGGGTACCGGCTATCAGTATTACACGTCCCCCTGCAAAACGTTTGACCATGGTTATCCGTCGGGGTTTTTTGAGTTAATAAACTCCATAAATAACCATTAATTTGTAATTGTATGCCTCCTCCCTGTTGTTTCCTATGGAGTTGTCCGAGCTGATGTCCGAGTCCCGTTGAGGCTGGACTGTCATTGGCTCATCAGCGTTCTAAGGGTGGCGCTTAGCGACAGGTCAATTCTTACATTTCACACTTTCACCTGTTCTGATTAAGTTCTAAGAAATAAACAATTTCCTCATTTTCTCACAAAAACATAAATGTGATCTCACAGGGGTAAATGGCAAATATACCCCTTGAGCTAAAGTAAACATCTGTTAAGTATTTTTACATAAATTGTTATGGCTGTATTGATTTAAAAGCCTAAAAATGTGGTGGGTCCACCAGACCCGGGAACATTGGCTGTGTAACAAAAATATGAACACCTTACAAGAGTAGAAAACACAGTCAGGAGAATAAGACCATCTTCATAGACTTCATGTCTATCTATAGACATACTTTGCTGTGTGACCACATTATAAAAAGGTCACGCAAGGCAAACTCACCCATCTTCTACAAGAGTTGAAATGTTGAGTTGGTTTGTTTTCTATGTGTCAGTCTGTGGTTATTTTACACCAATACTGTATAATGCAACTGGTCATTATAACATATGCAGCTCATTTAACCTTTAAAAAAACATATGCCCTCTGATCAAGTGTTTCCCAAAGTTGGTATCATTTTGGTTCACACAAAAGACTCAGGAAACAATTACGTGTTGTGGCCATATACGCACCAGAAACCCACATATGTGGAATGGCACCCAACATTTTCCACTTAATAAGTCATATTGAAAACTGCCACTGACTCAGGTGAAATGTAATGAATAACTGTCAATGGCATGCATTTCTTGTCATCCCTTCCTGAGCAAATTGTTTTTGGTAGCCTATTTCTTTTTAAACGATCTTTTGACGTGAGATCACACCAATGTGATCTCACGTACTCCTCTCAACAGACTGAAGAGCAGTCCCACATTCTCTTCTTACTCCAGTCACTTTAAGGCCCAATCAAACTGTAAGCGACTAGCAACAAGATCCCATGTAATGTTACTGGTTCAGCGATTACAGGCAAAATAACCACTGGCGACTTGCTTTTGGGACGACAAGCGAAAAGTGAATCACAGTATATGTTAACAGGGCTTTAGGAATCAAACACCAGGAAGTCTTTCACAGGAAACAGTGCTCAACATGCTAATGATATTTAAATTATATGACAAAACTACTAAGATGTCTGTCAGGTTTGACGCAGATTGTGTGGCATTGGCAATGTAACCAACATTAATGGTTAACATGATCTAAATTTCACAAAATGATTGCTCCCCAGAAAAGCAATCCATATCATTCATTAGAAACAAAAGAAGCAACAGAGAAATGATGTCATGAGAAAAGAATGATTCTGAAGGGAACAGATGGAGGGACGTGTTTGTGTGTGTGTGTGTGTGTGTGTGGGGGTGTTGCTGATCAACCACATACAGGTGACACTTTTTTCTAGTGCAAATGATGCACACACACACACACACACACACACACACACACACACACACACACACACACAAACACACATTTTATATACTTTATTTGATTCCTTTGATTCCAAGTCAAGTTACATAAAGAATCAAATTTTCTGAATAATCCAGTAGATTAAAGCAGTTCAGCAATGTATCATGAGTTTTTACAGGTTCAAGGGTATAGGAGACATTGTTTCTTCCAAATAAACATGCTTCCTATAACTGCTGATATGGAACAGTACACTCTAAAAAATAATACACTGGCTCAACTTAAAAAAATTGAGGTAACAATTTGCATGGATCTTTTTAAGTAATTTCAACTCAAGCCATTTTTGAGTAAATATTGTGAGACTTATATAGTTAGAACAACTGAATTATATTATATGATCAAATTAATATAATTAAGTTGATTCAACTTAATTAAGCTTTTAGAGGACAAATCAAGTTGATTGTGCTAAACTAAATGAGTTCTTCTCACTATAAAAGTCTCACAATATTTACTCAAAAAACAACTTGAGTTGAAATTACTTAAAAAAATTAAGGTAACAATTTGCATGGATCTTTTTAAGTCATAGTAACTTACTTCACTTCTGTCTGAATGAAAGCACACAGCAATTTAAATTTTCTGAAAGCATTGTTTATTTTTAAAGCAATGGCAACTGGTCCAGTTGTGCAATGAATGAATGTAGAGATCCGTCTGAATTCGTCATTTATCTGTATAAAAGAAAGGCACAATGTTAGAAAATTTACCTCAAGACAAACAACAAAATGAACAAAATCTACGTGGTTGGCAGGGATTGACACAGAATATTTCTCAAACTTCAAAAATAAATAAATGTTGGCCTACCTATTATGTTTAGGTTAAGCTAAGAATGTCAAATGGCCCACAAACCTTCATAAATAGTGACAATGTTGGAAACGCTAGGGCGATCAAATATGATCCTCAAACACGTGCAGTGTTAGAACTAGCAATGCTAAAATGTTATGCTGAATGCAGCTGTCACTGTGAAGTTTGAAGACACCAGACAGCTAAATTTACCTTTACTAACTCCAAATTATCAAAGGGCAGGCTGCAGGTAACATTGAAGACGCCAGCTACCAAAGTCATCTTTTCAAATGGTTTAATTACCGCAAGCAAGCAGCAGCTAGCTTGGAAGACCGCGATAGCTACTGTCTGTAGATAGCTAGGTAAAATCCATCTTTTCAAATATTCAAATTAGCAAAAGGGCAAGCTGTAGCATTAATTTCATTTGTAGTGTCAATGACAAAGATTTTGATGCACTGTGTGCCGTTGTTTGATAGCTGTTGCTTTTAAAACAAACACAAAAATAGTAGGCTAGACTACTTTGCACGTTTTTTGATGTTCGATGCAGGCTACATGTACAGGATCCTGTGCCATAATTTCTGTTACTTCTCAGGCGTGGTCTGGAAGGTCCTGAATGTTCAGTCGTGTTATCAGCTTTATAAGTTTGGTCCACGAGATTTACAAGTTTCAGTAACTTAATACTTTCTATTGTTAGGTGAAAGCAAGACTGTGTGTTGAAAATCCATATATTAATAAGTTGAGACAGCTTTCTTTCTTTTTTAGTATGACAAACTCCTTAAAATAAGTTGTCAACTCACCTATACATGTACAAGTAGCAAACTTAATTTTTTTATGTCGAAAATGTTCTTCATTTTAAGTTTTATCTACTAACCTCATGAATAATTTTTTAGAGTGTAGCTGCTTGGCCGTTTTGCATTCCCCCAATGTAAAGTCCACGGACCACCAACCTACATGACCTAGGCCAGAGACTTTCTAATGTGGAGACACAGCACTCAAAAAATACTCCATAGAAATGCATGGGGCTAGTTTGTCACGCCAATATGGCCGTTGTCTACACATATCCCACCCCTTCCTCTGTAAAACGTTGACATGTGAATACATTGAGCCAATCATGTGGTGTGATGTGAATACATTGAGCCAATCATATGGTGCGTTGTGAAGACATCGTGCCAATCATCTGTTGTGATCTTGCTGCTTGGGGCAAGATTGGTGTCGTGAAGCCTTGCGCACGCGCATTTTTGCCGAAATGGATGCCTGATGAGTGCCCAAAAAGCGTTGTCAAATGGCCGCCGAGTGGAGGGACTTGCCTAAAAGGACTTTGCCTGGCATTTGTATCCTAGATTCTCAATGGCAGAAATCAAAGGCTGGTATTTAAGTTTTTGTACAGTATGAGTCCTCCATAAATAGATCAAAAGCACATGACACTATTTTATTTTACAATATTTTAACCTTTTTGGCATTCTGACAAATGGAGATAATGTCTGGTGTGTTTGCAATTCCAGAGAAGGTGTTTGCAGTTGAATTAAACCATTCAGAGTGGCAGCGGTGTGTTTATAGATCTGCTCTTCCTCTGGATCTGAGCAGCTATGAAGTCCACAAGTCTGTCTGCAATGTCTGGTGGTATACAGCCATGTAAGAGAGCTACAGCTGTTCATGATGTGGGCTACTGACTCCAGATTTTTTGGGGGTTCATGCAGCATGCACACACACACAAATGCATGCACGCACACACACACACACAACAATTACACACACATACACTTTTAAAACGAATGTGTTGAAAACAACACAACTTGTGTTGTTTTTAACACATCTCTGTGTCCAGATGAAGGAACAACACATTCATTTTTAAAAGTGTACATTTCTTAAATGAATGTGTGTGTAATTGTTTGTTTGTATGTGTGTGTGTGTGTGTGTGTGTTAAGACTTAAACGATCTGTAACTCTAAGATCAACAGCTTATAATAGCGGAAACATAAACCACGGAAGACACCCCGCAGTGTGTGCTTACATGATCTACTTTATCTGGCACACAGGAAGACGTATAAAGCTTTTCAAATGTTTCAAATCTTGCCTTCAAATACCAATAACAACTTCAGCGGCTAAATAACCCTACCAGAATAACTATGGTGACTATATTTCCTTCCACATCCTGTCAATAAAATACTCAATTACTATTTCTGTCTCAGCCAAAGACAGTGAACTCTTGTCAGAGCATAAGATGGTTATCTTGTCCTGATGTCCTTCTGCAAAGTTAGCTAACACAAATTGTGTCTGTCCGGCTGACCTGCATCCACAACCAAATACAAATGAAGCAATGTAATTAAAAACCTATTTGTGTCAGCTGAAGAAACCTCCAGGATAAGATCTTCCAGGCTTCAGGAAACATCTTTCATGATGCAGATACCGCATCAGTATACTCACAGATGGCCCCACAGATGTCTGACTCTCCTTTCAGTTGTAACAGGTCACGTTTTTTTTATACTGATAGAGCAGCATCAGCTTCCCGATTTTAATACACACTAAGCCCTATGGTAACCTCTCAGTGATAATAATCCAGTGTTATCTTTAATCCCTATGTTTATGCCTGGACACATTTGAAGCACAACACAATCAATGATGGACTGAGGAGCTGATGTACTAAGGCATGTTCCTCCTGAGTCTCTTGGAGAGGAGAGTGCAGGTGAAGAGGAGAAGAGGAATCAGTGAATCTCTATAATGAGTTACCATGAGTCATTTAGTTTTTTTTGTCTTGATGACAAATAGCCAAAATTCCTCTGACCATCCCACAGACAACACCATCTGTTGTAATTTAAGATCTATGTAATGTTACATTTGTATTGTCTAAATAGTTCAAATAAATACATTTTTGAGATTCTGGATTGGAAAATGAATCTTGTCCATATTTGAATCCATAAGATAAGACACTAAGAGACAGTCAAAATCCATAAGATAAGACACTAAGCGACAAACGGTCAAATTTAAATACAACCCGAATTCTGAAAAAGTTGGGACGCTTGAAAAAAAAAAAAGAGTGCTATGATTTACAAATCCTGTCAACCCTTAAGATGTCTCTCCTTAAACAGCTACTATGTTGTCTATGAACTATTCTCAGCTGTTTAAGGAGAGAAATGTTTGCTGGGAAACATGTTTGCTGAGAAATTGTTTTTTAAGGGGGAAAAAATATGTTCAAATGCAATGCCAGCAACATAAGTTTTGGATACATAAGTTATGCAAACCCATGAGTAACATCACTTTTCTCTCCATTTCTCATGTGAATTATTTAAAGTCTCACACTTCACACCCCACACAATGCGTTAATGTATTCATACCACCACATTCGAGTCGAGCGCCCTGGTGTTGCTGATGGTGGCAATGAAACAAGCGCAGACTTCTCTCTCACCTCCTCCACAGGCTTATTGTGACAACAGCACTTTATACCGTTGTTTGCACGTCTGCAAGGCAATGCAAGTTTGTTTATTTACTCAGCATGTCTCATGCACAGAGGCACACAATCTGCACAGAAATTCTCTGATTCGCTTCTCACATCACCATGACCAAATAGGGTAATATTATCCCTAACAATTGCACTATCACCACCATCAACATCAGCAGTAAAAATTCAAGAACAAGAGTCAAACCGCAAAAAGCAGAGTTGCATGAGTGTTTTAACTCTATGTAATAGTTTACTGTGAAAGGGACATGATTAGGCCTAATATAATATTCCTATAGCCTAATTTTAGTGAGTCGAAAATGAAAAAACTTCACGTGGCTTATAATGATGCACTAAGAATACTCCACTAAGGTGGAGTAGTGCCAGTGAAATGTTTGTGTCTAACAATGTGCCCACTTTTAACGCTGTTTTAAGAAATTTTCTGTATAGATTCATGTGCAGACTGACAGGGTCTAAGAATATGATTATTGTGTCCATAGCTGATGTCTCTAAGAGTGACACCAGGTACACATCTTGTTTTTGGAAACATTGGACCCGAAGCCTGTATATGTTTTGTAAATGATGCCTCATCTGCATCATTCTTAAATGTTTTGTATTGTTTTACATTTATATATCTGTACTGTGTTGTCTCTATGGACCTTTGTGTCTTGAATAAAGTTGAAAGAAAAAGAAAAAGATCTTTAGTCTACAGCTACTTTATTTCATTTATACAACAATACATAGGGGTATAATGGTATACAAAAATCATGGTTAGGTGCGTAGGCCTACCTCGGTTTTGAAGTCACGGTTCGGTGTTGAAATTCACCTTTTTCTGGTTTAAATGGTTTACCCAACTTACGATGGTAAATCAGCTGGTTTTGCTTGTCGTACCACCTCAAGCTGGTCATTTTAGCTGGTGTTGCTGGTTGTTTTGCTGGTGTTAGTCATTCTAGCAAACCAGTATGACCATTTTACACCAACAATAGGCTTGGCAAGCTGGTCACCAGCATGATCATCTTACACCAGCTGTAGCCTATCCTACATGACAGGCTGGTCACTCCAGCATGACCAGCCTCCTCAGATGGTAGGCTAACGCTAGCATGTCCACCTGGTGGCACAACCAGCTACATGTAGGCTACACCAGCAAAGACCAGCAAGAGCTGGAAGCAATACAGCAAAGACCAGCTAAAACCAGCTACCATTATAAGCTGGTTTCTAGCTGTTTTTTCCCCAGCAGGGACTAAACACAAAATATTGCACTAATTTAATTTTTGCATCATCAGCAGTTGACCGTAGTTTTACCACTAAGCTCCTCTGAGATTTCAACTGTAGAGAAGATGCCGAACAGCTCGACTGCAGATGTTCCAACATGTGACTCACAAGGACATGCGCACACTTCGCGCAGTAAAGAGGCGCCGAATACAACACAACGCCGTGAACAAGAGGATACGTGCCTGGATTGTGTGAGTTGTCATATCTTAAAAATAAGTAATTCCTGTCATTAAGTCTGAATAGTAGTATATATTCGTAGTAACTGAAATTTAAGGTATTAGGACACATCGAGTAAGTGTTAGCCGCAAGCAAAATAGAGCCTGGCCCGTTTAACCACGGCCTCTGGTAGCTGGGAGATCCGGGGATAACGCTGTCAAATCGGAAAGCTACATTTGATTTGGGGGCCAGCGTACTCCAAGAAACCTCTTAACAGGCCAGTTTTCTGTTAGACTATTTGGATGTGAATGTGTCGCAGTTCTTTTTACACTTAACACATTTGCATCAAAATAGTTGTCGCCTTCATTGTTTGCGCAGATAAGTTAAATTATAAGTAAAATAAATAATGCACTAGCAAGTTAGCGACAGCTAATGTTACATGCACAAAATGCAACCCAGATAGAACTAAGGCAATTTTGTGGCATTTGCATTTGCAGGCGTTAATATTCTTACATCATAACTCCGGTAACTGTAGCCGATCTGCCGAAGGTCTTAGTTATCTGTCTAACGCTATCTTAAATTTCATTAGACTTCAAGTTCACGTTGAGAAGCAATGGAGGCACCGCCTGTGACTGTTATGCCCGTGACGGGCGGTGCGATCAACATGATGGAATATCTGCTGCAGGGTAAATATTGTCTCTCTACTTTCAAGTGTGTAGCCTAAAGGTCCAGTTTAAAGGCTACCCATGAAACTTCGGACAGAAACATTTTGTGTTTGTAAAGTGTTAGCTATGTAGCAAAAAGTGATGTTATCAGTACATTTGGTTTAAAAGTATAATCTTTGCCTTGCCTACCCTCTCGTGCTCCCCCACAGGTAGTGTTTTGGACCAGGCTCTGGACAGTCTGCTGCATAGGCTGCGTGGCTTGTGCGACAACATCGAGCCCGAGACGTTCGCCGACCACGAGCTGGTGTACTTGCTGAAGGGCCAACAGGGCCAACCCTTCCTGCTCCGGGCCCGCCGGTCCCTCTCGCACCCGGCCGCCCCTTGGCATCTGCGCTACCTGGGTCAGCCCGAGGTGGGCGACAAGAGCCGGCACGCGCTGGTGCGCAACTGCGTGGACGTGGCGGCCTCGCACAGCCTGCCCGACTTCCTCAACGAGATGGGCTTCCGCATGGACCACGAGTTCGTGGCCAAGGGCCACGTGTTCCGCAAGGGCACCATGAAGGTGGTGGTGAGCAAGCTGTCGCGGGTGCTGGTGCCGGGCAACACGGAGAACACGGAGCAGTTGTCGCTGTCGTCGCTGGTGGAGCTCAGCGTGCTGGCGCCCGCCGGGCAGGACACTGTGTCCGAGGACATGCGCGCCTTCGCCGAGCAGCTCAAGCCCCTGGTCCACCTGGAGAAGATCGACCCCAAGAAGCACACGTGAGGGAGGACTCACGGGGCAGCTCAGTGATAATGGAGGCCCAGGAATTGGCTCTCTTGGGGGGCGGACGGGACTAGATGACTCTCCTACTGCTGTAAAGGAGTGATGATGGGGATCTCAACTGTTTGTTGGTCTGTGTTGGTTGTCTGCAACATGCCCAGATTTAATGGCAGACTGATGTTTTCAGAGACAGCATAAACAGCATCGTCCACAGGCACAGGGAGCCTTTGTCCGGTTGCACACTCTCTCAGCACCTACACACACACACACACGGTGTCCTAACTGACTAATGTCTTTTTCCACTTTTTAACATCACATCTTTGACATATGATCATGACAATGAGTGAGAGACTGTGTATGACATCAGAGACAAGCGGGCGTTCGTGTTGCCCTAAGCATAGTTAGGGTTAATAAATAATAATGATCTTCATCCCATTGTTTCATTATTGTCTATTTGCTTAGAGAAGTCATGCCATACACTTTTCATTTATTTGATAACATTACCTTACATGCTTTTGTAAAGTCTGCCCTTCCCTTAGGTCATAGATGCTTTTTGTATTTTTTTATAATGTCGTGGCTCGTTTTTTTTTCTCATGATGTCCTAGCGTGCTCTGAAAAAACTCTATGGGAAAAGAAAATCGATTTTGTGGTTGAGATTTTAGTTTGTATTTTTAAAATCTATGTACATAATTGGCTTTGCTCTGATTGGCCAACATCTTTCTGCATCATCCAGTTAGATTGCTAATTGCTATGGCTCCATCTTATTGATTCAGGCTACGTTTATACGGTGACGATGAAAAGAGAAGACGCAGAAGTGGCGTCTCGTCTTCATTTTTTTATTTGCGTTTAGATGAGCATTCTCAGGGGTTTATATGAATACGCAAGAGTAGGTAATATTCGATTGGATATGCATTCCAGACCGCTGGGTGCTGGTGTGATAGAACCCCGGTACGTCACACGCAGACATTCTAATTTGACAGTTTAGCCAGAGAGGTAATCAAGGATCTTTGGTTTAGCCGTTTAGGCGGAGACGCAACCGAATTAGTCTTCAAAACTCTACACTCTGGAAGGAGTCTTCAGATTTGTCGTCTTCAAGCCCGATTAGGGTCGCCCGTGTAAACGAAAGGCACTTATGATAAAATATTTTGTCGTCTTCCTTCGCAATCGTTCTCGTATAAACGGCCTATCAGATTACTATGGGGATCCAATGTCTACAGGGGACGCCGTGTAATAAATGAGAGCATGTGGTAAAAAAAATACTCTGTTCTAGTTTGCCCATGCTCTGTGACCATTACAGGCAAGGAAGAGGAAAAAAGCTTTCCTTTGAAATGACACCTTTGAAAACTACAACAAATGTTTACAGCTTTAATACTTTCACTATTACTACTACTATTTTCAAAATATTTATGTTGTCTGATTAAACTGGTACAGGCTGTGGTAGGCGATCAAGAGCTTGCTTTTTGAGACCATCCTCAATGCAATTGAGGACTCAAGTGCATGTCACATGTCACTTTCTCCACTAGGAGGAGCTCTTACTCCTTTCTTTACTGTAGTGTAATCTTCCTTGGGTCAAACACCCACAGTGTATACGTCTGTTCTATGTGCGTGCACACTCCGGTTGCCATGGCAATCATTAGGCATAAGCTATGCACAAGTCCTCCCCCCACCCCACTCTCTCATCTCCTAATTACTCTCCTCAATTGCTTAATGGTACATATACCTGAGAATGCTCCCTTCTCTGCTCTCACCAACAAAAGAGCAGAGCATTTCCCTCCCTTGATTTCCCTCTCTCTCTCTTTTTCTTTCTCTCTTTTCTTCTCCTTGTTTCTGCGGCGCTTCTGATTTCCTGCCTTTCATTAGTGCCATTTGGCCATTAGCTCCGATGCCAGAGGCAGGCCTGCTGGAGAAGGCCATCAGTCCTGAGGTGGTGCATTCACCTCCTCTCCAGCTGCTCTCTCTCTCTCTCTCTCACATGCTCTCTATCCCTCCCTCATTGCATAATGTATGGAACCATTTATCTATGCGCGTGCCTCTGAGAAGCGTGACCACTCATCTTAACAGGAGATGGAGATCATTAAATTGCTCTCTTGCATCTTGTGTGTCTGTAAGTGTGCGTATGTGTGTGAGCCTGTTTGTGTGTGGATGAATGCTCAAAGCCATTGATTGTTGTAGTGATACACTTGGACTTGCTTGAGGCAGATGTGACGTTGGTTACCTGAGATGTGGTGGTGAAGTGTGTGTGTGTGTCCATGTACATAAGAGGGGTGGTGTGTGTGTATGTGGCTGTCACACTGAATTCACCTGCCTGTGTGTCAGAGATGCTTCCGGAAGGTCACGCATGATGTGATTGGAGCGGAGGCGAGGAGGATTTTGTTTTCTGCTAGTGCCACCTGTCACCACTAGTCTACCTGTGGTGTCATCAAGACCTACGACAAGGTGTCTGTGCTTAATCAGGCGCACGTTTGATTTCAGGCTTTCTCTCGCAGGTAGAGCTGATCTTTGACAGGTCAGGACCTTCCTTTCCTTTTTTGTAATATGTTTCACAGATCACGAGTTTTCAATGATTAGGATGGAAGAGTAATGTACTGAAAGAGTGTATGGACAATAGGTTACCCCTAGACAAACACTGGACATGATTTATTTCATGCATGTCCCAGTGGGGCATTCCAAGTACATGGTTTAGTGATAAACCTGAGTATCATAGCGCAGAGAATGCGGTAAATCACTTAATAGAAGAGCCCTGTGGAGGTAAATCACTTAATAGAAGAGCCCTGTAGAGAGTTTCAGGAGGGTTTACACTCTTGAGTTAAACTAGTGTGTGTGCCTGTGTGTGTGTGTGAGTGTATGTGTGCCTGTGTGTGTGCATGTGCATGTACACTGTGTGTGTGTGTGTGTGTATGCGTGCGTTTGTGCGTGTGTGTTTATGTGTGTGGGTGTGTCGTGTGTGAGTGTAGCTGATATGGCCCCCCATGAACGGAATTCCATGAAACTTGGCATGCATTCAGAGGGTGTCATAATGATCCTACACGTCAATTTTGTGTAGTTCTGAACACGTCAGCCAAAGATACCTGAGATTACATGCCTCACTTTTTGCTTTTTAAATTTTAACTAGGTGGCGCTATTCCACAAATGAGAACAAACAAAAAAGAAATGGTCCTCCTAGGCCCTACATTTCTCGAGATATTCACAGAAAACTAGGTCCGCTCTATCCACATTGGACGGTGGATCAATACGAAAAACAATTGTTCCGTGTTATCCTTGTGGGGCTACATGCCCATCAAATTTCGTGCAGCCCGGTCTTTCAGTGGCCCGGGAATCATTGACACAAAATTACTGAATTAAATAAATAAATAAATTAAAAACTAAACCTATATGACCGCCACTTCGCTTACGCGGCGGTCATATAGGTTTAGTTTTTAATAATTTTAATAACATCATAATAATTACTATCTTTGTTACGGGTGGGTGTTGTGTATGAGTGAACCCTACCTAGCATAACTAGCAGTTGGGCATGGGGCTTAGGTGTGTCTCCAGAACCCAAATGCATCTGTCCTCACTCTCTCCCACTGACTTTCATCGCACTCTGCTATTTATTCCTTTTATGTCGCATTGAGTGTCTTCAATGTTGCGATGGTGTTGTTTTTCTGCTGTCTTAAGGGGGGGCTCATGTGTCATCCGCTTCACTTTGGTGGATGCTCTTATCCAGACGAATCAATCTCTGTGAGCCGAAAGTTTGGGGGCCATCATTAGTGTTGCAACCCTGGGTATAAAACAAACAAACTAATAAAACTAACTTAGACACAAACACACACACACACACACACACACACACACACACACACACACAAACAATGAATCTAATGAACAGTATCTCTCCAAACTGCCTCTCCTGTCAGCCCAAGTCTAATCAGCCTGTTACTGTTTAACTCGAAAATAGGATTAGAGTCTTGTGTCAGATCATATTAGTTAAAAGGGCCCTTGTCACTCTCCTCAGTCTTCAGTGGCTCATGCAGAAGAAGGCAGTTACCTCCCAACTTCCAAATTTGCCACCACCCTCCCAACCCCACCAAACACACACACACACACACACACACACACAAAACAGCCTCAGGCCTTTGCTCTTACAACTTCATCTCAGAGTGTTCTTCCGTCTGGAGATGAAGACGCTGAGTGGCAGGCAGCGTCTTTGGCATGATGAGTCCACTCTCGCCGGGGTAGGAAGTGCTCCAGAGAGCGGCCAGGACAGGCTGGGCACGTGCCAGCGAGGGGTGAAATCCTGCCTCACCTATTCTCCAGCACATTCCCCAGCTCTTGGAGTCGCGCCATCTCCTTGATGTGTCATTGGCCATGGGTAGCCTACACTTAGAAAAAAAAAGGATAGAGTAATGAAGGAGTAGAAAAGAGAGAGAGAGAGAGAGGAAGCGAACGAGTGAGATTCAGCAGTGACACTGACCTCTTGCCTGTTCCAGTCACCCCGACGGAGAGCACGTACACATTTTCAGACGCATAAACACACACACACACACACACACTTATGTAACCTACTGATGCAGACCAGACTGAGCTGGAGAGGGGAGGTTGACTCTTGTTTGTGAAGCCAAGACTGAATAGAGGGAAGCAGGGAATGACTTCCATCTGAGACGTCAATGAAATTCCATAGTGGCTTATTTTTTTTTAAAAAGTCCCTCTCCTCCCTCTGCTCCTCTCCCCTCGTTGGCCTTCTGACCAGCCTCAGTGGAGGCAGATGCTCTTGCTCCTGCCAGCTCTTGTTGGCCAGGTAGCAGTGTGGCTGCTGGCGGTGGCGTGGAACACTCTGTTCTGGGATCAGCCACAAAAGGACTCTGCGCCAGCCCTCCTGCCTCTGGAATGTCTGGAATGGAGGACCGTGTGAAGCTCTCTGCCTGAAGGGGCATACACACACACACACACACACACACACACACACACACACAAACACTCGTACATACAAAATCAGTCTCTTTATCTCTTTCTCTCTCTGTAACACACACACACACACACACACACACAAAAACTCTTACACACAAAATCAGTCTTTCTTTCTCTATCTCTTTTTCTCTCTGTAACACACACACACACATACACACCCCACACACACACAATCAAGCTCTGACACACATAACCACCAACCACAAACCTCTCTCTCTCTCTCTCTCTCTCTCTCACACACACACACACACATTCATTCTCACACACAAATTTACGCACAAGACAAACACACTCACATAGACAGAATCTGTCACAAATTCACGAACACAAAATCACCACATTACAAAAAAAAACACACTCATCATTTGAGCTATGGCCAAAGCTAATTCTGTTTGTCGTGTGTGAGCGCCACCCTCCCCTTACCCTCTCCTTCTGTGCCCTCCTGCTGTCATTTTAAGGGTGTGTCTTGTTGTGTGACTGCACTTATTACCATGTAGTGCCTTTTAATAACAGAGTTATAGAGAAATGCCTCGTTGAAAAGCAGTTCAGAGCTCGCTCCAGCACAGTGCTTGTAAACTGCAGTTAAAACCACACCAGTGTTAAGGGGCTGGTAGACTTTGTTTGTCTGATATTGCAATATTCATAAGGCCAGTTGCACATTTTTTCCCCAGTAATTAGTGCCACGTGTCGGCGTGCTTCTTTTGGGGTTTAGAAACAGGATTGTATGGCGTAGCATAGGTTTCACAAGGCTTTCAGAGTTGATACCCTGCAAATCTCCAAATGGTTATTCTTCTTTCTTCAGCAAGGTTTTTACTGAGGGACTGAAGATGTGTGCGTGTGTGTGTGGTTTTTTGTGTGTGCTCAGAATATAATCTCAGGTGATCTCGCTGTGACTCACCTGTCCACCTTGCTGCTCGTCTGCATTTGGCGTGTGCTGCCTCTCAAGCCAGTCTTCACTGTGACACACACATACACATACACACACACACACACACACACACACACACACACACACACACACACACACACACACACATACATACACACACACACACATACACACACTCACACGCCTGTGAGCATGCCGTGGGTGTGTTGTGCAACGACTCCACTGTGCCCAAATGGTGGGTGTGCTGGGCGGAGACTGGGGAGGAGATATTCATGCTTGTATGTGGACGTGTTTGGCGGATTGGGATTGTGGTGGCTTATGTCACCCTTGGAATGTCTCCGGCTATTGTGCCTTGCACTCAGGCCATCCCTGAGCTAGAGACAATGATACCCAGTGTTTGCTCAACAGGCCCTTTCTGGGAGCCAGGGGAGTGACCTTTGGCATGCTATGACCATAGTACATGTGAAGGGTTCAGATGCAAAAGCCTCTAAATGCCACCTATGTCAAAAATGAGATAAAGATGGTGAGGGGATGCTCTCCACACATAGTTTACGCTAATCAAATAATTTAACTTCTAAACCCACTAAATACCACTATCTTCCTGGTATGAAATATCGATTTATAGGCAAAAACCTATAGGAGCCTGAATTTAAATGCTCATTTGAAAGAAAAGTGGTCAGACGGATTTAGAGGGTTTTGCATCTGAACTCTTCATGTGTAGATAGATAGATAGATGATAGATAGATCCTTTATTGATCCTCAAGGGGAAATTCAAGGGTCTCAGTAGCATACAGAAATAACACACAACATGCACTTACAGCAGAAATGGTAAACATAAGTATCAACATATAACTAAACTCCACTGTACAATAAAGACAGTAGAAGATAAGACAGATAAGAAAACTAACAAAACTAAATACTACATACACTATATAAGTTAAATTAAGAAAGTCCAATGTGCTTGAGGGTGATCAAGCATAAGACGCTTGTAGTGACAGGGCCAGGACTGGTGAGGTGCTAAAGGGAGTGAGTGTCATGGTGAAGGTGCAAACAGTGGTCCAACCATAGTCCTTAGTTATGTGTGCCTGGCAAGGTGCTCAAGAGAGTGAGTGTCATGGTGGAGGTGCAAAAAGTAGTCCAACATTAGTCCAACAGTGCAACAGTGCAAGAGTAAGGTCTAGAGACCAGCATAAATAATATAGACAAATAGGAGATTAAAGTGTAATGTAGACAAGGTAAAATAAAAAACTATTTCAGTGCAAGAACAGGTTGAGGTATAGGGTTATAGCCATTCATTCATTCAGTATTGTATCAGAAGCCTGACCATTGATCATGTGTGCTAATATAGCATGAAAAACAGTGTAGCAGTAAAACAGTAGTGAAAACATTAGGCGTAGGTCTTCATTTAAATGGGATATGGATCATAATTTCTCCACCAGAAATCAGATCTAGATTGCAACTATCCCTTGACAATATAAATCAAATGTCAGACTGGTGGGCAGCAAAAAGAGAAAGGTCAGGAGAGTTCGGAAAGTTGTGGATTGTTATGGAAACTTAATATTCAGAGTCATTGTGTCTGCAGAGTGTAACACAGTATATTATGGTTGACTGATTGCCATTACTGCTTGCGTGGGTTCAGTTAGGATATGGTTTATAACTTCTCTAGTTTTTATATCACTTTGCATTCTAAACTGTCTTCAAAGAGATAAAGCACCTGTGAAAATATAAATATGTATGTGTGAGTTGATCTGTAAATAACTATATGAATGAGTAATGGCATTGGCATTCCATACTGCACTATCACAATCCATTCATTACCTAGACGTTGACAACATGCAAGTTAGATGGACAAAATATGAAATCTTAAATAATCCTTCCCCACGGCACCTAAACTCTGACTGTTTACCAGTTTGTTTTGATTCCGTAAGATGCAAAGCATCCTGTGTACTTGTTTCAGCTTGCACGACGGCATTTTCCAAAACCACTAACCCATGTGTTTCGTGTTAGCCATTAACCCCGCTCCTTCTCAATCTACTCCGGAACCTCCTCCCTTACACCATACTTGCCGAACATTAACACTCAGCAGGGGCGTTGAAGTGGACTACATAGTCTACCTGAAAGATAGTGGTCAAGTGTATGCATCGACTAGAAATGTGAACAGTCTTCTCGTGGCGTGATGCTGTTATAGTGACCCCAACCACTAGGACCTAGTGCTTGACTACAGAATTCCCCACCCGCCCTCGTTAAATTGACTTTTATCAGGAGGCGGCGCCATCGCTCACTGCGTGGGTGGAATCCCGTCGGTCAATGAATTCAATGCCAGAATTACGCACAGGTCAATGAAGCTGTCGCAGTGACCGTCATCCTCAACCTGTGTGTGGAGTGTTCCCCACACCAATGCGACCTGCACATACTTGGCTACAGAGATAATTCATCATATTTTTTCAAAACTCAAATCCCCACATATCGGATCAAATTCCGGGGTTATCTAATCTCTGATAATCTCATCTAAATCTGTTTAATAGTGGCGGCAAACAGCATCATCAAAGTTCCACAGACGCGTTCAAGTGAACCTTGTAGGCTATTGACATGGACTTATGGACTAAGATGTCTTCCTGTGGATTTGGAGAATTTGCCGTGCGTAAAACATGCTATTTTCTCACACTTGAGAATACGTAACGCGCTTAAAATGGGCGATTTTAGAACAAAAAGTTACTGAATCACTTTTCTTGCCCCATGGCTCCCATGACCTAGAATCACGTTGATTTTGCTTAACCTTATGGATTCACTTTGTAGTCATTGTTATATTTAGTTAATTAGCCACACCTAAAAGCAACATTAGAACAGACTTTTCATGAAGGAACATATACTATTTCACTGTTTAAAAGAAGATCATGCATTGCCTGAGACGCGCCTTGCTTCGTGCTGGCTGAATACACCTCAGAAAGACCTCTCTAAGTTTTAATGGAATAGTTAAAGAGTGTCGGTACCCCCTCTACCCTCCCTTTTGCCACCTGCTCCTGAGGGCGTTATCTCCAAAGCACTACACAGTTACCGGAGCTTACACATACTTACTGAACTCTTCTACGATATGGAGTCGCCTTCATGCGCAAAGTAATGATTATCAGAGACTGAATTTACGTAGATAAATGTAGCGCATGAATCGACTGCTGCTCAAGACTAGACGCTCGCGCTGATTGTGACTGCATCCGAAGCTCTAAACAAGACAAGCGCGTGGTGGGGAAGCATCAGTTCTAGGTCGCAACTCAACGCACGAGGAGCTTGCGCGCGACCTCCGTTGATAAAATACAAGAGCTCCTAACTAAAGAGAATTGTGCGCTTTTATTTGCGACGACTGTTGAACTTACAGTCTACCTCCTGGCTCTCCTTTCAACATTCAAGATTGATTTTTTTCTTCAGGAATTTCGCTCAAAGGAGGAAATATCATCTGTTGCTGCAACCGGTTTAATTAAAGAAAGCAATCTACCTAACGCTGGAAAGAGCCCCGGTAGACCGATATTACCTTGCGCACGCTGTGATTGGAGATGGATTTAAATCAACGCTCTCCAACTGGCTCGCCTATTCTAGTGTAAAATGGCAGAGGAACTGTGCTGTTCATTGATGCTTTTATTTTCTTTACACATTGCGTTACGGACGACGTTGTGATGGTTCCTCTTTACCACTGCCGGCTTTTCTGCTATACTCTCTCCTTTCCTTATTAAGATATACCATCTGACGGACAACGCGTTTGGCCGTGAGGTGGTGAAAGTATACGTTTAGATCTTAAGGATTTCTTTGACTAAACGAATTATATTTTTGGATTAATGATGATGATGGAGGACGATGAATTGGAGACGCATCAGGTTGAAATCGATTCTGATTTCGAACCACAGAGCCGACCTCGCTCATGCACCTGGCCATTGCCGTGTCCTGAAGATTTCCCCGGACCGGAGGTTAACGGAGGTCTGCCGCTCAATACCATAAAGGTGGAACCGGATAGCGTGCCTTCTTGTAGAGCGGGGAAAAGGGGTGTTGCGCCCTCCAATATGAAACACTCAGCGGGGGCCTCGGCCCCTGCCGCACCAGCCCTCCCCTGCATGGCAGGAGCCGCTCTCGACGCTGCCGGCCAGCTCCGCAAGGCGAAATCGTCCCGGCGAAACGCATGGGGCAATCAGTCTTACGCGGACCTCATTACCCGAGCTATCGAGAGTACAACGGATAAAAGACTCACGTTGTCTCAGATCTACGACTGGATGGTCCGTTACGTCCCATATTTCAAAGATAAAGGCGACAGTAACAGCTCAGCTGGTTGGAAGGTAAGATACAGGTCAACGTGGAGTGCACCTGCACGAAATCTAGAGTAATTTACATTGTAGCAGTTTGACCACTGGGTAATACTCGAGTCAAAGTCCTCCGTGGCTTCTATGGCATCTCCCCACAGACAACGACCAGGTTTTGTTGATGTTATAACGCTCCATGATTTGTACAGCTGCCGCTGTCAGTACAGCCCATCATGGTTTGTGATCCCCGAAGTAACTCATTCACACTTTATCATTCATGTACGTGTCAAATTACTAGCGTAGGCATGGGTCGGTGTATGTGTGTGTGCGTGTGTATTGTCTCTGTCAGCGTGGAACGTGTGAGCTTGGTCATGATGAGAGAGGATGGAAAGCTGCATGCATATATGTTAAGAAGGGGGTGCACACCTCTAGCCATGTCTTCAGACACGTATCGCGAACCTATGTGCATTACAGTCTTACTAGACATAAGGTCACTGAAAGTAATAACGTGCGTGTTTTGTTGAAACACGCCGGTTCATATCAGCCGTCTCCGGCGGAGCGTCCTCCCGCTTCTTAAGCTCCCGTGCCCGCCCCTCACTTGCCTAGTTTAACCCACGTTGAATTTCTGCCAGCATCGCACCTCCTCCCAGACTTGCTATTATTTGCCCTTAAATACATTCTCATAAAATCGCGAGGCATAATGCGCTTGATGAGCATGGCTGGATGTCTGTTGTCCTATTATAAAGAAACAGAGACCTCTTACGAAAGATTAACGGCGTCAGAAATATTTAATAAATCGCACGTTTAGGCTGAAAATTCATTACATGCATGGGTGTGAGTATTAAGGCTGGGAATTCGCATTTAGAAGCAGGCCTCATTACTCTCTCTCCGAGAGAAAGCCCGAACCAACTGCTGCTGAGTCCCACAACAGCGTGTCTCGCTCGGCAGACTTCTCTGTAGTTAAACCCTCTCTGGATTTCATTGTGTGCCATCTGCACCACTTCACTTGTTGCGCGGAGCCTTATGACGGTTCCATCTCAGCAGTTTTTCTTTTCTTTTTATTTCCACCACTCCATTCTCTCCATGTCTGTCGGTGGGGGAAACTAAAGTGGAGTTTTCCCCACCATGTGTGATCATAGGATCTCAGATCTGAGAGTCAGGACTCATGTTTCTCCCCTCTCCACTACTCATTTTTACCCATGTTCTCTAGCAGTTTTCAGACATCTGAACACACTGTATCTAACTTTAGTATTTCTTCCAGACACTCTAAGTTTGTTGTATTTCATTGACAACCTTTGTTGCTGTATTGAAGGCTGTTCCAGTTTTTTCCCTTGGCCAGCATTCTGTATTTTCCCCCAGAAGATTTTCAGTGAAACATCAGGCTAATTGTTGCTCCAGTACCCAGAGTGTATAGGGAGGGATAGAGGACCACATTTACAGCCAGAGTATTTCCATTAAGCGAGAGATGGGAAAACTGACGCTTCCTTTCTTTTGTCATCATCACCTTGTGTCATGCTCTGTGTCATTAAGGCGACCAGGCTGAAAGACACTTCCTCTTCATGGAGGACCTTGAGTCCATTACAGACTAATCTTTACGGACAACCTCATCGAACCCCCCAAAACCAACCCCATGTAATGAAAATACTGAAGGGTGAGATGGATGCTAAAAACCCTTAATGCTTCACAGGAAAAGTAGGCTTTGTTTCACTAACTAATGGGTGTCTGAAAGCCCATATCTGCCAAGACATGGGTGACCTGCTGAAGACTATTAGGCCGTGTCTCCCTGTGGTGAGTGGGCTGCATTGTGCCAACCTCACTTCAGACAACATTAGTGCCGTAAGGTGCAGCAGACACCCTCAAGCTTTTACTGAAGAAAAACACAACACCACCAGCTGTCTTGTCGCTTTCTGATGTTCCATTTCTCATTATTCTGTATCATAATGTTAAGAGGTTTAGCCGAAGAAACCTAATTATTGACATAGGCTGGTTATTGTGTTAGGTTGACCAGTGACTCAGTTGTCAGGAGCTGGAGTTTGATTCAGCCCTGTTGTGATGCAGGAGTGTGTGTGGTTGACAAGTGAGGTATATGAGAGCAACCTTGTAGTTTGAAATGAAATAGAGGATGCTTTGAAAGATTGATAACACACTATATTAAAGTGGACAGTGATTTCGGTGCTAGAGTATTTGTACATGGGGTTTTAAATGATACATTTTCTAGGGTTGTCTTGCTCAGACAATGGCAGATGCTGTAGTTGTTCATAGCTTTGGACAAAATCACACCCCCTCTTGATGTTGTGTATGTGTTTTAACTTGGTTATCAGAGTGTCACTGAGTTGATAGAAAAACAACTTTGTACAGAATGTCCTGTTCCAAACAAACTGATGTGTTTTTTTTTTACCTCAAGTGAACAATGGCATGCTCAGGACCTCACCATTATCAAGGCTTCGTGGTTCACCACCGAGTAGGCTGCTTCTATTTATAAGTCAAAACCCCCAAAACCAAAATGCAATCCATGGTCTCTTGTTCAACCTCTGAACTGTGGCCCGACCTCCAAACCCAGACTGAGGTTTCTGACACAAGCCTGTAGTGCGGAAGCAGAGCTGGCCAAAGGTGTGTCCGCAGGTGGACTTCCTTTGTCATCCTGCCCAGCTGGTAATTAGTAATGCATACCCTTGCATACCTCCTACTAGTCCTTGTGCCCGCCCTGGGCTTATGCAATGGGGCAAATGAGGGGGTTGACAAGTGTGACGAGCGTGACGAGTGAGGCCAGAGCTATTCCGAGAAACCTGTCGAGACGTTGCCCGGCCTAGGTAATGAAGGTGATTAGACTGGGCCTTTTATACGTGTGGTCTTTGAGTCAAGAACCCAATGATCTGACCCTGAATCCTCAATTACATGAACAGTCAGCCGACAGTCTCTTGGTGGTTTCCTCATTTTGCGGTGTAAATCCACTGCTGTTCATCATGCTGTAGAAGCAGATCTGTAGACAGACTGTTACTTGTATTTTAAAAAATGTAGACAAGTCATCAATAAAGCAAACACGCAGCCGGCAATGTCGACACTGCTAATTCGTGCCGTGGGCTGTCATTTAAGATGCTATAACTTGGGTTGTGGTTGCTTGCTAGGGAGCTTTTCGCTCATATGCATTTTAGCTTGAATCAGTTCAGTCAGTTCAACGAGAATGTCTCCTCCAATGTGACGCTGCTTGAGTTGAGTTTTCGCTCAGTTAATTAGCGCCAGTTTCTCCCATCATGCATGTGTGTGTGACTGTGTGGATGTGTGTGTGTGTGTGTGTGTGTGTGTGTGTGTGTGTGTGTGTGTGTGTGTGTGTGTGTGTGTGTGTGTGTGTTTGTGTGT
>NC_063201.1:19534086-19536586 GCF_017589495.1 Alosa alosa
GTGTGTGTGTGTGTGTGTGTGTGTGTGTGTGTGTATGTATGTGTATTTTGTCTCATTCTTCAGAAGCAGCATCAAAGCTGAGCTACCACAAAAAAAAAAAGAGATGGGGAGGGTGAAGATAAAAGAGACAGAGAGAAAGAGAGAGAAAGAGAAAGAGAGAGAGAAGAAGAAGGGATGCACATGGAGACATCTAGGAGAAGGGGATACAATCAGAGAGGAGTGAGTGTTGAGCTGCTGTGAGATAAGGATGTGTGACAAACTGGAGGAGAGAAGGAGAACATGCACACAATGCAAAGAGGGGAGAGATAGAGATGATCACAGGGGACAGATACAGTACGCGAGGAATAGCTGGAGAAGAGAGATAGAGACCAGCAAGAGGTAGAGGAAGAGAAGAGAGGAGTGGGGAGGAGAGGAGAAGAGAGGAGAGGAAAGGAGATGAGTGGAGAAGAGAGGAGAGGAAAGGAGATGAGAGGAGAAGAGAGGAGAGGAGAGGAGAGGAGAGGAGAAGAGAGGAGTGAGGTTTAATGCTCTCAAGACGGATATTAGGGAGGTCTGACCATCTCCTCTGTCTCTGCTTCTCTCTTCTCTCATTCTCTGTCCTTTCCGTTTCTCAACTTCTCTCCTCTCCTTTCATTTTTTGCTTTTTTCTCTCTCTTTCAGGCTTTCTCCTTTCCCTCCTTCAACCTCATCCACTCCCTTTCCCTCTCCCTCTCTCTCTCTCTCTCTCTCTCTCTCTCTCTCTCTCTGCTAATGATCCACGCATCCTGCCACACAGCTTGCCTGATGGATGCCCACTGACAGCAGCGCTCAGGCGGAAACACTGCTGCTGCCCCCACCAAGGAGATATGGCGCGCGCGCGCACACACACACACACACACACACACACACACACACACACACACACACACACACACACACTCACATACATAACCAACACACACACGACATGTAGTACTCACATACTCATATACAGCCAAACACGCTATTCATACCACCCCTCCAACAGATGTATAGGTATGCATAACCAGCAAGAAATAAGAAGGCATTACTTTAGGGATGTGCATACATGCAAGACATTTTCTACAAACACCTAAACATCTAACATACCTAAATGCATACATACACAGTCCATACGGTGACACATCCACCCCCACACACCTTTTTTGTCTTGTTCATGTGGCCCTGATGAAATGAAATAAAACCCCAACACCTCTCTCTCTCTCTCTCTCTCTCTCTCTCTCTCACACCCACACCCACACTCACACGTACACATACACGCACACACACACATCCTCACTTTACCTCTCTTCGGGCAGAAGCACACACACACACACACACACACACACACACACACACACACACACACACACACACTGATTGTCAGCCAAGGCCATGTGTACACCCTTCATAATCCAGCCCTTATGGAAGTGGACATAAGGTCAGGAATTAGGTCATGACATGTTACAGCTCTTCTCCTTTTCCTTGCAGTGTGGAGGGAGGGAGGGAGGGAGCGATGGATGAATGAAAGAATGAGTGAGTGGATGAGTGGACGGATGGATGGCCAGATAAAGGCGGGCGATGCGGCGTCCCAGCCGTCAGCGGGCTGATGCTAATCCGGATCCGAGCTGGCCCGGCTGTATGCTAATGTTTCAGATGCTAACCCACATTCTCATCAGCTGGACGCTAATCTCTTCCACCCCCCCACCCCCTCCCTTCTCTCACTGTCTCTTTTTCTGTATCTCTCTATCTCTCTATACCATTGACCCTTAATGTCTCTCCATTTCTCTCTCTCTCTCTCCTGCTCTCTTTCTCTCAGTGTATTTCCTGTCAGAGGAAAGTTTGTTTGTCTTGATGTCACGGGTACGCTGGCGACTACGCCGCTCCGTCCAGCATTGTTTGTCTTTACGTGTCAATGTCTTGTGTGTGGAGCGCTTTGGATTGTACTAAGTACAGGTTAAATGCGCTTTATAAATAAAAATGACTTGACTTGACTTGACAGTATAGCACGGAGCTCAGGGACACACATCTCCCAAGAGTTCCCAGAAGATACAATGACCTGATAGTACACACACACACACACACACACACACACACACACACACACACACACACACACACACACACACACACACAGACACACACAAAGAAAGAAAGATACACACATACATCCAAAGACACATTTACATTTAATCGTGTCATTTGGGAATCTGCTTGTCAGTTTTATAAATCATGAGGATTCATCATGTACAGTCCATGGCCACTCCACTCTCTGCACACGTATGCATGTTTACATGTATGTGTTTGAGTAGATGTTTTTGTATAGATGTATGTTAATTGTGAGATGTTGTAGTAAATATATCTGTTTATATGTTGAGTTGCTCTGTTGGACCTGAGGGCACCTAAACCCGTAGCTTTTATATTTGACCTCACACGGTCAGTTAAGTAGTTGCTAGTGTCTGTGATTTACTCTTGAGCTGATTACTGTGTGGTTTTCCTCTTC
>NC_063201.1:19551586-19569086 GCF_017589495.1 Alosa alosa
TGAATCAACTGGGATTAGCCTGGGATTGAGTAGGATTACCCTGTGTGCAGGGATTAGCTCTGACTGTCAGTTTCTGGGGGGGTTACGGGACATGGCCAGACCTCACTGCCCCTGAGTAACACTCCCCAGACACAGCAAGGATGAAGAAGAGGGATCACACACATACACACATAAACACATAGACACACACACACACACACACATACACACACACACACACACACACACACGCATATACAAATATGCACACCACGTGTATACACACAACAAGACGCACACACATACAGTACATGTACAGTACGTAAACAAATACTTATCACCCAATGAGAAGAAATAGTCTTTTCTAATTGGCTGGCGGGGTGGCTTTTAATTCTGAATAACGGGACACCTATGAAGTAGATCTGGTAAAAAAAGTTTAATCACCGTTCCATAGCAATTCTCACTGAATGGTAACTATAACAACCATAGTAAACAATGGTTGAACCTTGAACCAGGCTTCACAACAATGGAATTAACTGTAAACAAGCTAACTGCACACCGTTATTGTGGGTACCTGATCTGCACGGGTTACCAGATCTGCATCATGCAGATCTGGTAACCCGTGCAGATCAGGTACCCACATTATCACTGTTAGGGCCAAAGAAAGTAGTACAACAAACTGTGCGTCGTGGAGTTCTTTGCCTCCGCCTCGTCGAGGACACCTCAGTGGCCGTTAGCCCTTGCATACACAGTACATACAGTATTGAAGACCAGGATCTAAACTGAAACCAAGACAGTTTTTATTGAAAGATGCACAAAAAGAATAAATAATAGGAAACACATCATCTGACCTCGGAAAATAGACCTGACTGGTCTCATGGAGACCTACCTGACCCTTATCGGATTCAAACCTGACCTGTGCCATAGACAGATACTGTCTGGTTGGATATCATCACAAGCCCATGGAGCCTCAAATCCCCCAAATCTCTTACAGGTGGACACAGGTGGACAGGACAGCTAGTATGTGAGAGGAGATTTAACCCTCCCTCTTCTGCTTTTTAAAGCAGTCTTTCTCCTCCTGTTGCTAACCTGAAGCTCTTGAGTATCTCCAGGGAGTGTGCTGGGGATGCTGTTGGCTTTGCGCTGGGGTTGTTGTTGACAGGCGTTTAGCGCGGTATGAAATCAGCGCTGGTTAATTAGCTCATCCGATTTGCACCGTGATAGGTCTCGGAGAGCAGCAGGATGACTGGCTGTCAATCACTCTGCAGGGAGGCGGGGCCTATAGACCGCGTCTCAGCTCGGGAAGGACACAATGAAAGGGATGCGCTTTGTGAAAGGATGGCAATGAGACACTCAGATACACAAACACACACACACACACACACACACAAACGTTACACACAAATTCTATTTTTTCTCTCTTCACTTATACCCCAGCAAATATTATTATTTTTCTTTTCATCTTTCTCTGTAGCTCACGTTTACCCTGTTGCCATGGATACGCATCCTCTCCACACCGGTACTGAGAGAGAGAGAAAAAGAGAGAGAGAGAGAGAGAGAGAGAGAGAGCACTTTCTCAAGTCTTTGAACCATGATAAGAAACATCTGTTTCTCCGCACCTCAAAATTTCACAGTGGAGGTGTTGACTTTATTGCTAAATCGCTCACTTAGCTCTGCATCAATACAGGTAAATGAGAGGAGGCAGCTACAGAGACACTCTCGAAACAGGCATCAGCCCAGCCAGCCCAACGCAGGCGAGAAGATGCCCGAGAGAGAAGAGATAGTGGAGGAGTGAGTCAGTCAGGCCAATCGCAGCCCCATCCGTGACTCTGTTATCCCCTCACACACCCGCACACTCCCAGCGCCCCTCACCCCCACCTCCCGGCTCAGACGGCTGATACGTTCATTTGTTCCGCACCCTGGCTGACAGAGGAAGGGTGGCACGGATCCAGCTTGGCACCGACTTCAAAGACGGCTGCAGCCGAGCTCGCCGCGCGACCTGAGATTAGCCGACATCGACACCCTTAGGAAATCACGGAAGAGGGGTGTGTGTGGGAGGGTGGAGGGGGGTGAACCCTCCGGCCCCAAACCTCAATCTGCATCTGAGTGAGGGGTGAGGGGTGGGGTGTGTGTGTGTGTGGAGGGGGGTTGGATGCCAGGCTGCAAGCCACTCAAAATGGCAGTATTTTATGGCTCGATAAAAGGCCAAGCACCTGAATGGTCATGGTTATGGTTTTTACTTTTCCTGCTGTGCATGTCGTTGGCATCGCACGATATTAAATGCCACTGGTGAGATGGTGTCTGGCAGGCCCATGCAGTGTAGAAGTCAGGGCTTGGATGGCATCCATAATTCTTTTCACTTACAACTTTTTTTTTTTCAAATGCAGACCAGCTTTAATATCTGTTTTTTTTTTTGTTTTTTTTTAATGCCACTGATGTTCTTACAATCATCATTGCTCTGATTCTTCTAAAGAGGCATCCATGTTAATAGGCTTTGCTGCCATTTGAATCTTAAAGTCATAAATATCAGATTGAACTAGATGGGTTTTTTTCTGCCACACTCAATGCACACTCACTCAATGATGTGTGTGTCTTTTTTGTCTGACACCTCTCTTGTTGAATGGCCACACGGTAATCAGAGGGTTTGTTTGTGTCCTCGAGTGCTTCTCCTGTTTGCCAGCCCTTGGGAGACGTCGGCTGTCAGACTGGGTTTGCAGCCGCATCCTGATGAGGCTCCTGCGCCGACGAAAGGCAGAAAGAGCTCAATGTGAAACACTATTACTGAAGGTGCTCAGAAGGATTTGATGTAGGAGGGATTGAGGGGGAAGATAGTAATGCCGCTCAAAAAGCTCTGATGCCAGATTATGCTCAGTGACAAAGCTAATTCCCTTTGTCTTCTCTTGTGTGTGTGTGTGTGTGTGTGTGTCTTTGCAGAATTCGATCCGGCACAACCTGTCGCTGCACACACGCTTTGTGCGCGTGCAGAACGAGGGCACAGGGAAGAGCTCCTGGTGGATGCTGAACCCAGACGGGGGCAAGGCGGGCAAGGCCCCGCGCCGACGCGCCGTCTCCATGGACAACAGCACCAAGTACCTCAAGAGCAAAGGCCGCGTCAGCCGCAAGCAGAAGTTGCTGGGCCGAGCGGGCCAGGGACCGGGTCCCGGCGGGCCCTTGGGTCCGGTGAACCGGGTCGGCCTGCACAGCTCCCCCGAGCAGAGCGGCTCCCCGACGGGGCCTCCGCTGGTGGGGTCGGGGGCTGGTGGCGGAGCAGGCGGTGGGGTGGTGGAGGAGTTCGACTCCTGGACGGAGCTTCACTCGCGGGCCAGCTCGTCCGGCTCCACGCTGAGCGGCCGCCTGTCGCCCATCCTGGCCGAGGGCGAGCTGGAGGAGCCCGAGGACGGCCGGCTGTCCTGCTCCACGTCCCCGCGCCTCTACCCCAGCCCCACCGGCACCTCCGCCACCGCCCGCTCCCCAGCCATGGGCACCGCCGGCGCCCACTGCCCCAGCCTCGAGCTCCCTCAGCTGGCTGACCTGACTGGGGCCATCAGCCTGGAGGAGGGCTACCATCACGCTCACCACCAGCAGCAACAGCAGCAGCAGCCTAACCGACACAAGCACCAGGGCTACCACTACGGCTCCGTGGTGAAGGCCCAGGGCTCTTGCCGCGGCCCCGTCTACGTCCAGCCCGGCGGGGGCATGCTCAGGCTCCACTCCCCCATGCAGACCATCCAGGAGAACAAGCCGGCCAGCTTCGCCGAGAGCCTACAGCAGCAGGTCTACTCGGGGACCAACGCCCTGCAGAGCCTGCTCACCTCCGCCGCCGCCGTGCCGCAATACTGCGCCAAGGACATGCTGCTCGGCCAGGAGCGAGACGGCCACGCCATGATGGTGACCCCGGCGGCTAACAGCGTGGGTCCTGCTGGTCACCACCACCACGGCCACAACGGGGTCCACAGTCACAGCCACAGCCATAGCCACAGCCTCAATGGCACGCAACATCCCCACAACTCCACGCAAACACACAGCGGCACGCCTGGCGGACACGGCACCGCAGGGCAGCACACGGGCAGTAGCCACCACTCGCCGCACGGCCACGGTTTGAGCCGCGGACAGAGCCACCGCGCCCGGGCAGCAGGGGCCGCCGGCCCTGGGGGCGCCCACCTGCAGCCTTACGGCCACAACCCCAAAGCCCCGTACATGTACAGCCCACCTGCCCACGCGCACCTGCCGGCCTCCACCACCCTGCCCCCCAACCCCGCCAATGCCCAGGGTGCCCCCCAGGACACCTGCCACCTGGCCACCACCCCCAACCCCTACCCACGTCACCACAGCAACCCCTACCACCACCACAGCCCCATGGCCGACGGACCGTACCATCACACGCAGGGTATGGGGGGAGGAGGCGGTGGAGCCGGCGCGGGCAGCGGAGGCGGGAGTTTCCATGGCTACCAGCAACACCACCAGCACCCCCACCTCCCGGCCCACCACGCTCACGCCCAGGACCGCTTACCGGCCGACCTGGACCTGGACATCTTCCACGGCAGCCTGGACTGCGACGTGGACTCCATCCTGCTGCAGGACATCATGGACTCATCTGAGGAGATGGACTTCAACTTTGACTGTTCGCTGGCACAGGGTGTGGGCATGGGGATGGGCATGGGGATGGGCATGGGCATGGGCATGGGGATGGGGATGGGCATGGGGGTGGGCATTGGGGTGGGCATGGGCGGCCTCGGGGGGCCTCAGCAGAGCCACGGCAACCAGAGCTGGGTGCCCGGCTGAGAGCCACGAGGGCAGGATGAGAGAGGGAGAGGAGGAGGGGCAGGGGACCAACCCCTGACCCTTTGGCATCTGCCCAGAGTGCTGCCCAGAGCCCGTCGCCCCATGGGCCTCAGACCGCTCCCCCCAATCAACCCCCCAACACACACACACACACACACACACACACACACACACACACACACACACACACAGCAACAGCCACAGGCATCGTGCATCGTGCCTAAGCTGTTTCCTCTTCTCTGGGGAGAAAAGACAAGTAGAGAGCAGACTCAAACTGAGCCAGGAGGGGCTGTGGATGAGGAGGCAATGGGGTGGAAAACCCTGCCCAGATCCTCTGGCTCATCACAACGCGTCAAAGTTCTTGTCCTTCGCCATCCCTCGGTGTCGTGGTGAAAAGTGTGCCCCCTTGTTTGAGCTCGCCCCCTCCTTTCCCAACGGCGCTGCCTCCCACTCTGTTCTGTCTCCTTCGCCCACTGCTGTGATGACAATCTCGGTCTCGAACCGAGTCGGCCAACGTCTGCCTTCATCTCTTCTCCACCCTAGGAGTATAAAAAAACAATATAAGTCAGAACTGGCCAGCACTTTGATCTGCGAAGAACAAATCCATGGTTGTACATGTGCGTGTGTGTGTATAGGAAGGTGGTTATAGGAAGGTGGCTTGGGAGCTCCAAACAGACAATGAGGTGTAATCTTGTGCTCGGGCTGAGAAACAGCGTCCAAGTGGGGGTGGACCTCTCAATCTCTGACTGTCGAGGAGATACTGTAAGAGGGAATAAAGTGAACTTTTTCTGTGTTTTTATGTGTTTTTGTTTATTTGTTTGTTTGTTTGTGGGTAAAGCAGGCTGAGGTACATCACTTTTATAGAGCTTCAGCTTCTGGATGGTGCTATACAGTCTCCCATGTTATATGTCTATTAGAAGTAAAAAAGAGACCGGATTTGTTTTATTTAATTTGTTAAATCCTTGCTAAATTTAGCCAATGGAAAAAAAAAATGTCTCTTGTCAGTTAGCACATGGAGTCTGCATCTTGTGGGAACCTGTCTGAATTCTCATATTCAATATTATTACTTTTACATTATGCTACTTTTTTCATCGTATGTCAGGGATTGGTCAGCATGCAACAAACGGACATGTGGAGGACCACAGTGGTTGTGTGGTAATATTGTCTTGACATTGCAATGGGCAGAAGGTTGGCAGCAGCAGTGCTATGAGGTCTTCACTCAGGTCCTCCTCGCTCATTTCTCCTGCTAGTCTATCCCATCCCCCCTCAGTGGGCACGCTCCCACAGATCATCTCATCTCTCATTGGCCCATTAGCGAGGCTTGATTGAAATTCGGTGTCTTGTTTTTATTCTCCAAATTGATGATGCAGCCATGTATCATCTATACAGGTTTAATGCGCTCCCCACAATAAGCACTATCCCTGCTCTCAATTCTCTCTCTCTCTCTCTCTCTCTCTTTCTCTCTCTCTCTCTCTCTCTCTCTCACACACACACACACGCACATACACTCCTCACTCCTGTTGACATATTGTGGTGTACAGTGATTAACACATTGTCATTCTAAAAGGAAGGGAGGAAGCACTATTGTGGCTTCCTGTAAAGGTCATAGCGCAGTCACTGCTCCCCCCCCCCCACCCCACACACACACACACACATAATTAACTGTTGGAGAGGGAATTTGTTTTATTTCCTGTTTTATTATCTTCAGTTGTTTTTCTTACCTTGAGAGAGAACATTTCTCGACATCATCATATGTGTCTCCCTTTCCAGTCCTTTTCTAGAAAAGTCTTTCTCATGTAGTCCAGCTCGCTCAGCATCATGTTAGCACATTTCCATAAGGGTTTTCATTTCACCTCTGGAAGAGAAATCAATCAGCCTGATTGCTGTTCATATGTTTTAGCACCACCCTCACCTTTGTGACTTTATTTTGATGTATTGTTCTTGTTGTTTAGTATAATGTTTGTGTGTGTGTATGTGTATGTGTGTGTGTGTGTGTGTGTGTGTGTGTGTGTGTGTGTGTGTATGTGTGTGTGTGTGTGTGTGTGTGTGTGTGTGTGTGTGTGTGTGTGTGAGGCTCCAGCTCCCTCTCTCATGCACTTGTTTCCTGTGCGTTACTTCTCTGATCACATGAGAGCATGCTCCGTGACATCAGATAAATGGAGCACATTATCCTTACGGCAGAGGGTCTGACTGACCATGTTCCCCCACTCTCTCTGCCCATCCTCTCTGCCCTCATCCATCATCTCCTGCCCTCTGTTCCACTCTTCTATGTGCTCTTTATCTTTCTCACCTTCCATCCTATTCTCACTCACTCACATCACCTGCTCCCCGTGTATCTGTTCCAATGAACTTTCATTCATCCTGTTGTCTTCTCTCTCTCTCTCTCTCTCTGTCTATCTCTCCATCTCCCCATCTCTCTCTCTCGCTCTCACTCTCTCGCTGTCAAATGTCAAAAACATCCCACTGCTTGATCACCAGTTGGATCTTTACCTCCATGACTAGTGCACAAGGCTTTTCTTAAAAGCCCTTGAAATGGTCTGGCAACAGAAACAGAAATTCTACAGTACAGTATATACAGCATATATAAAGACAAAGTACTATATGTGAGGTTTATGCTGGAGGAGGTGGAGGTATGACCTCAGGGGTGTGGTAGCAAACCGCTGTGATTTACCTTCTTTAGTCTGTACTCTACTTTTCATTGACTATCTGATCTGACCTTCTCGCCCTCTGCCCAACTCTCATTGGCTATTGGATCAGAGTTCCTGTATGATTTCAATGACTTAATTTTGTACAAAACTCTATATACTGAGAATATTGTATTATAGTTTTGAACTGAAAGAATACTGATTTCATTGTTTATTTCTTTTTTAAGAGAATGTATCTCATCATCTGGTGACTTAAATAAATGAAATGAAAAAAAAAAATGTTGTTCTTGTTAGTCTGTGTATGTGTCTGAGAAAAGTCCACTACATGTGTGGAATTGTGTGTGTGTGTGTTTGTGTGTGTGTGTGTGTGTGTGTGTGTGTGTGTGTGTGTGTGTGTGTGTGTGTGTGAACGAGCATGTGTTCTGCCTTAAAACTGGAGTGGATGATTTTAAACACGAATCATGTAAACTTTATACTGTATTCCTGGATTTTAGAGATGCCTTTGGAACACTATCACACAAAATGATGCTGAATGCACTGGAGGAGATCCATCTACCCCAGCCCTTTGTAGACATCATAACGGATGTATATAGGGGATCCTTTCTGCAGGTGATCTGTGGAAACCAACTCACAGAGCCCATTCCTCTCCAGGTTGGGATTAAAACAGGCTGCCCCTGGAGTGCGGTGAACTTCATCCTTGCCATTAACCAGTGGCTCAAGTGGTTCTGTCAGTGCGCACCACCTCATACCAGATCCCCAAACCCTGTTCAGGGGTATGCAGACGACGTAGAGATTTCCTCCAGAGATGAGGGTATCATACATAATATGTTGGCCAGAACAGACGAATTTCTTTGCTGGTCAAAACTGGAGGTAAAACACACAAAGTGCGCAGCACTATATGAGCGACGCAGCGGTGGCAACCGCTGGTATAAAGCCAAATCGGACAAACCCCCCTCCTTCACCATCATGGGGCAGCCCATCAGAGTCTACCCATACCATGAGTCATACACCTATCTTGGCCATAACATCAACATTGCAGGTGAGTGGGGGGAGCAGGTACAGGAGCTATGCCATGACTGTAAGAACAGGATCGACCTAAACGACTCCTCCCCCCTCCCTGTAGTCATGAAACTGTGAAAACGTCCACATCCCGCAAAATGTCCTACGCGACATGAACAATAAAACCGTCCAGGCCGTCAGAAAATGGCTGGGGCTGAACTCTCACTCTACCCGGGACCTCATCTTCCTCTCACGCAAAGAGGGGGGGCTGGGTGTCCCAAACGTGGAATGGGTATACACTGCCACCAGGCTGACACACCTCATCTGCATGCTCAACAATGACGATGCCACTGTCAGAGAGCTAGCCAGAGCTTCCCTCCTGCTGGACCTCAGGAAGGTCCCTCTGGCCAAACCAGGCCAGGACAGCTTCCTAGGCTTTAGGAGGAAAAGCAGCGGGAAACTGGACACACAAGCTGCAGGCTTTGGAGTCCGATCAGACTGGCCGGACCTAAATGATCTGTGCAACAGAATGTCAGTCAAACTGGAATGGACACAACACAACTCACACACAGCACCACAGGCATCTGATGCAGTTGTCACAGACTCATCTGTAACAGCAGAGGCTACTGTATATCACAACAAGGCACAACACACACTACAGAATACAACAGCAAGGAGATTCCTTCTTAACATAAAGCAAACAGACACCAAACAACACTGGACTGGACTCAGAATGCAGGGAAAGTTGGCATGCCTACACTTTGCCGACCACTCTGTTTCACACTCCATGTTCACAAATGCCGCTGTTGGGGAGGACATCCTCTGTTTCACTGTCAAAGCCAGACTGCAGGTGCTACCCACCAAATACAACCTTGCATTATGGTACCCTGCAATCCACCATCCACACTGTATAATGCACTCAGACTCTGACCATCACCTCGAATCAGTTGCCCATATTGTCAATGGCTGTACTATGTACAAAGGACTTTATACTGCACACCACGACCGGATTGTTAACCTTATTGCTAACACTGTTAAGGATGTACTTCCAGATAATGTGACCATGCACAAACATTCACGTATTATGCCAGAATGGTTTAACAGCTCCACTGATGTGTTTTGTAACATCCCTAACACCCCTGATGTTGTGTTTTTAGACCGAGACAGAAGGGAAGTACTTATACTTGAAATAGGATGTGTGTACGATCTCTACATGGACATGGCTTTTAATGACAAAATCATGAAGTACCAACCCATACGGACAAAACTATGTGACCTAGGCTATCAATGCAAGCTAGTGGTGTTGATCTTTGGCAGCTTGGGGCATGTCCACAAACTTGTTTCCAGTGGGTTAAGGCTGGCAGGGCTCTCCAGCAGAAAAATAAAACAGCTAGCAAAGTTTTGCTCCATATCTGCAGTTATAGGCAGCCTTGCAGTATGGCGCAGGAGATGTTTTTTGTACCCCTGAATATCATTGAGTGACAAAGCCCTATCTTATCTCTTGAAATATTTGAATCCTGTCTATTGTAATATGATTTGTGGATTTAAATAAAGAATTAAAATGTGTGTGTGTGACGATATTGAAGGGGTTGCATAACTGAGTTGCAACATCCATGTGTACTTGTGTGTGTATTTGTGGTAGAGTGCGAGTGGATATGTGTGTGCGCGCCTGATTGCACATGATTGCACTGGATGGTGCGCATATGAAGTGCTGCTACACCTTTTCCTCCGCGATCACAAATCATCAAAGTAGAATTGTGTGCGGGTGTATATGTGTGATGTGTGTATATGTGAGTGTGCTTTTGCTGTAAGTGTGTGTGTGTGTGTGTGTGTGTGTGTGTGTGTGTGTGTGTGCGTGCATCCCTGCCAGAGAGAGGCTGCATACACACTGGGAGGGGGTGGGGCACTCTGTGTCTAATAAGGCTTGTTATCGCCTCTGAAGCTGTAGGTTGGTCACAGCTGTCACAGTCCCATCTGAGGCGCTTTCACAGGGGAAGCGTGTGTGTGTGTGTGTGTGTCTCCGTAGAAGCCATACTGCAGGGCCTCTGGGGAGAGTCTCCACCTCCCTTCCTCCCTCTCTCTCTACCTCTTCTCTCTCTCTTTCTATCTCTCTATCAACCACTCTCAGTGATGTGCTCTTTTAATCGACTCCGAGTTGCGAGTCAGAAACAAGAGAGAGATAGAGGGAGCAGAGGAGAGGAGAGAAAGAGAGAGAGAGATAGAACAAGGAAGAAGAATGAAGTCTATGAAGAGACGGAAGTATTAATAGATAGAATGTGGAGCGTAGAGCGCTGAGGTGAAGAGTGGCAAATTGTGGTGATTATCTGCATTCTCTATTCCCACCACGCCGCTAGTGCATAATTAAAGTCATCCATTGTGATCGGCAGAGTTGGCAGTGGTGTCCGTGACAGAGTCCTAGCAGTCAAGCTTCCAAAATCTCACCTAATGGAGGACGCAAGATGAAATAAAAAGGTGGCAAAGGGAAGGAGAGGAAGGGAAAGAGAGAAAGATGAGGGGTGGAAAGGGAAGGAGAGGAAGAGGGTGAGTCATTGTGAGAGTGCAAAAGAGAGGTGTGGGATCCACAACGGTCGGCGTCGCCACGGTGCCACGCCTCAGGAGACTGTTGCCGGGCTGGTTCCCCTGGCTCTCCCAGCAGGCCACACAGGGAAGTGTGTGTGTCTGTGTGTGTGTGTGTGTGTGTGTGTGTGTGTGTGGGGGGGGTAGAGTGTCCAGCCCCTCCCACCCCCAACCCCCCCCGCGCAGGTGCTTCGCCTGAGGGGAGCGATGCTTGAGGTGCTCCCTCATCAACGCACGCTGCAAAGCCATAATCAGCCCACATCATACCCTACGTGTCGAGCTCCCCCACTGACTGCAGCACAGACAGGCTCAGTCGAGGAGGAGGAGGAGGAAGAGCGAAATCAACAGATAAATAGACACATGCTTCTGTATTTTATTTTCCTGTCTGACATTGTCATCGTAGGTGTGTTGTTTAAGTGAAATAGCCATCTTGTTAGAATGCCCATGTCTACTGGTAAATGGATAATATTGTTTTTAGCTATTTTATGAGAGACCGCTTTGGTTTTTTTGAACCAGACACATACTCTGATAACATACAGTATGAAGAGTTTGTTTCCAAAACGCTATATCCTCCATTTCAATGAATATTCATATTTTTATATATATATTGTTTTCCAGGTAATTTCAGTGCAACTGTAATTTGATTTATCTTTACCTAATTGAGTTATTTGATTTAAACTCAATCAAAACAGCAAAACTGCAATTTTATTGATATTACCTGAAATATATAATTAAATAACATGACTTATTAACATTTTTTAAAATGGAGATAGTGTTTTGGAACCAAACTCTTCATATTCCCATTAATACTTTTAATTTATACATTATTATATACATTTAATCCCATCTAATTCTGAACAGGGGGCATTAGGCTGATAGAACCAGGTTTACAGTAAGAGAGAGCGCAGGAGGGTCATCAGCATCCTTTCAGTTTGTTTAGAGCATCTATGCATGTTATCAAATGTACGTAGTGCTGAAATGACTCATCCATGCCATCATGGAAATGATGATTTATCAAAAGCCTTCATGTCTTTCCATATACTGTATCAGTATGATTATACTGCTTGTATTATTTGTTTGAAGTATCAGTGTCAAATTGTGTTGGAATTTTTTATTTGATCAAACGTGTTATACCCTGTATGTGTTAGACACCACCTCCCTCTTTACAGCAGGGCTGAGCTGGCTGGTGTGTGTGTGTGTGTGTGTGTGTGTGTGGGTGTGTGTGTGTGTATAACAGAGAAAGACGAGGCAACCCTCACCATTCCCATTTAGATCTCACGTTCACACTCTCCTCCTAGCGCATACACACTGTTACACACCACCACCCTTCCTTCTTCCTTCGTTCCTTTCTTCACACTCCCCCCCCCTCCCACCCCTGCCCCCCTCTCCCCCTCAGCCCTAATTTAGCACGAGGCCATGTCTCTCCCTCTGTGGCACGGGAGCCTGGCTAATGCGAAACAGAGCGATCGGCGCCTTTAATTACTCCTGATACTAAAGAGTAATTAGTGAGTGTGGCTAATGGCGAGAGCTGGAGAATGTCAGGGCTTATCACAGGAGATAAGTCTCGTCTTCGGCAGTGCGCCACCTGCACGCACACACACACACACACACACACACACACACACACACACACACACACACACACACACACACACACATGCACAGACAAACACACACACACACACACACACACACACACACACACAAAGAGTGCCTATATTTCCCCCTCTCTCCTGCCTCTGACTCCAACCCCACCTCAGCCTCCCTTTCCCTCCCCCTCCACCCCTCTCCCTCAGATGCCCTGATGCCCTGCGGGAGTGACCAGGCCCCTGGCGATGGTCCTCAGGACTTTACAGTTTTTCTCAGTCGCTTTGGTGCTTTTCTCAGATCAAATCACAAATTACAAATGCTTTTGGACATGTATCGGTTGCTTTCGTACAATTCTCTGCTGTTTTATGACATTATTATTTGCTTATGTCATGTCAGTCAAAATTAACTATACTTATGGATGCTGAATAGTCATTCCCAATACAACTAATGCTTGAGTCATTACATACAAAATTGTTGAACTAGTTATCAAATTCTGTCACAATGCTGTAGAATTGCAAAGAGCATATACAGTAAAAATGTGAAACGTACGTATTCAGTGTCTTGTACTCACTTACTCCCCTAACTACAGCAATGTGTAACTTTACTGTAGTTTATAGTGTATACTGTACTGTAGTGTATAGTGCTGTCTTGAGCATGTTCAGGTAGTGTTACCGAGTTCTGACCTTTTTTTGCATTGGAAAACACTGAGAGAATAAACTGTCATAATGAAAACGACAAAGCCATTTGACTATCTTGTTCATAAATGATGGTGTCAAGACTTTTCATTTTGATGACACTGGCAGTTTCATTGACATGAAGACTTGCTTTTGAGGAATAGACTATCCATTTTGAGCAAGTGACGTGCTTTTGCAGGTTATCCACTAGGTTTTGCAGTTTGCACTAATTGTTTTGAGAAATACACTAACTGCTGTGCAAATGTTAATAGTGATGTGAGAAAAGCACCAAAGCGACTGAGAAAAACTGTAAGCAGCTCTCTGTCTGTTCTTACACTCGCTGGATCTGAGGCGGTCAATGAAACTTCCCCACTCCACCGCACAGAGAAGTGCAGTCACTCAAAGAGGTCAGGATGAGATTGATTCAGCTGCTGGAGCAGAGAGAGAGAGCGAGAGAGAGCTTATATATCAGATGAGGGATGTGTAGTTGAACTAGAGATAGATAGATAGATAGATAGATAGATAGATAGATAGACACTTCTGTAACCAATGACTTCTGATAAAGCTTTGATCACACTCTTGAAAAAAACCTGTTCTTTGTCTCTTTGAAATTCTGAGACTGAAAAACAGTTGTTTTTTTTGTAACCTGGAATAATGTGCAGTGGTAATGACTCCATCAACCTCGTAAATGACACAAACTCAACAGTTAGCAGAAAATCTATCACAGCGTCCCTACTAACTGTTCAACCTATAGAATCCATAGATAGATACATTAGATGAAAGTCTCTTTTGTTCTCTTTTCCCCGTTTTCTGTCTGTCTGTCTCCCTTCTGAGTACCCACCACCCTGGTTGGTTCTGCTCAAGGATTTTCTTGGCACTGTTGCCAAGAGCTTGCTATTGGGGTTTAGGCCACAGGCTGTGTGAAGTGCCTTGAGAGAATGCTCACCGTATTCACAGTGCTGTAAAAATAAATGTTTTATTCAAATGAAATGGATTATTTGCTATCATACCACAGGAATGTACAATGCAGACTTTGGCAAGAGCACAATCTGTCCAGCAACTTCCTTGGATGAATATTTTCATGATGCTGATCGGTTGCCATGGTGATTTGGGATGAAGTGAGGTAAGGTAAAGTACATGTATTTCAGCACAGTAGTTACTCAAAACACTTCACATAGGCACAAACAAAGAGAATATCAATAATAAGTCCATGGACTGTAAACCTGAAGAATAATCGTATTAAGCGGTTATTTTATTGTGTCATATATGCAGTGGATTTGATCATGGTAGCCTAACATTATCTTCAAGATAAGAATAGCCTACTGTAACCACTGAACAAGTAAATTTTGTAATATATAATTGATACAGTGTTTTTTAGGCTTTGTCTACATTACTGTAAGTCAGGTAAATAGAAATACGCATATTTAAAGCGAAAACAATTTCCGTACACATTGTCGCTTTTGTATAGTTTTTCAAAAGATTTGTGTCTGCATAGAACACTGAAACGTCATAGAAGTCAAGTCAAGTCAAGTCAGTTTATTTTTAAAGCGCATTTAACATGCACAGAGTGCAACCCAAAGCGCTCCACAAACAAGACACATAACAAAAAGATGGAGCGGCGTAGTCGCCAGCGTGCCTGTGACATCAAGACGTGACAAATACATTTAAAAAATAACAAACACAAAAGATGCCGGACGGAGCGGCGTAGTCGCCAGCGTTCCCGTGACACTAAGACATACAAGACAGACAAAAAGCAAATGAACAAATAAAAAGTAAAAAGAAAATCAATTTCAAAACAAAACAAAAAACAAATCATGTTAAATTAGTCCAATTTCCAAACCAGCTGAAAATGTCCAAGGCAATGATGACTCGCGTGAAAGCTGCACACGGTTGTGTCTTCACAACCGATGCAACGCCAACAAAGTTCTTTATAACTGACCAACCCGGAGAATTCACTGGCAGTCTGGAGAGCACTGGAAGAACAAGACAGTCCGAATTTGTGATGGGCAACCCTGCGAGACGGAGCGGCGTGTCTCGCCAGCGTCCCCGTGTTTGCTGTTGGTGGTGTCTGGGAAAACTAACTTGTATCAGTATCATTGTAACCACACATCATCATAGTAGGCTAGGCCAAAGATTCTAGAGCACTACGCTCCACTCTAAGATCTTTGGGCTATAGGCTACATTCCTAACTCAGCCTGTGATGTCAGCTACTTTCCCTCATTTTTTCCACTTCGGAAAAGATGAACACTCCTGTCACCTGCCATGGCAGTTCTTGATGCAGTAGCTCATTCCTACCATAGCGACATTTTTTCTGAATCCCAAATTAAGGTCAACACACGCTTCCTCACTAACATAAGGCGAAAGCCTTAACCACCAAATATGGTGCTGACAGACACAAAGATGTGAATTCCCCACACTGTGACGTCAACCCCGCAAACTTGATTAATTTATTTCAATTGCAATGGATTGTATTAAGGAAAGATTCCAGAGGGCTACGCTGTAAAATCTTTGGTAGTAAGTGCTCAGTAGTTACGGCTGTTTAATGGCCCTCTGTTATGTAACCCTGTGAGCCTGAATCTGATCTGATCTGACCCAAACCACTGAGTGTGAAGTGATTTGGAAGCTGACACATATTGCCTCGGGAGCAGAGCACAGAAAAGCCATGGCTCTTCCATTCGACTGATCTGAGACCAGACAACTCAACACAAACCTTTTATTTGTATAGAGGTGAGTGGTTACAGGAGGGATTCACAGTAATGGGCTGGTAAAGCATTAAGTCTGTCAAAGATTGTGTGTGTTTGAGTGTGTGTGTGTGTGTGTGAATAAAAAAATAAATGAGTAGATGAATCCAGTGCTGTGGCAGAACAGCTAATGAAGCCTGCAGTAGAAACTCTCTCTCTCTCTCTCTCGCTCTCTCTCTCTCTATCTTTCTCTCTCCCTCTGTGTGTATGTGTGTATGTGAGAGAGAATGTTTGTGTGTGTGTGTGTGTGTGTGTGTGTGTGTGTGTGTGTGTGTGTGTGTGTGTGTGTGTGTGCTTGTACATGTGTGGAACTGGGGTCCATTATCCAGTGTGCAGTCTTCCCTGACCCTCAGTGAGTCTGTCACCTGGAACCAATGGCCCTCTAGAGACTGACAGAGAGAGGGAGAGAGGGAGAGAAAGAAAGGGAGAGGGAGAGAAAGAGAGAGAAACAGTTAATGAAAGAGAGAGTCACGGAGGGAGCTTGTTAGCAGACAGGCACACGTACTGCTCTAGATACTGTATTGACTGGAGGCGACTGACCACTCTCGCTTTCCTCTCTCACTCCCTCTCCCTCTCTCCCTCTCTCCCTCTCTTCCTCTCTCTCTCCTTTTCCCCCCCTCCCCTTCTCCATCTCCTGGTCTCTGTCTCTCACTATCCCTTTCACCCCATCTGCTCTCGCTCTCTCTCAATCCACACGCCACAATCCAGCGCTCTGGCTTAGCCACCCTGGATTGCCCACGCTGCTGTCAGATTAGCCTGGCAGAATCTGCTGAGGCCACAGCTGATTAGAAGCAGCTGATGGACGCTGAGTCCCGCCCGCCTCTCCCAGCTCCCAGACCACAGCGCCGCAAAGCCTGACGACACACACATGCCGCCACTTTGGACTCCACCACCAGTGCTAGGAGATTCTTTTTTACTGTATCTCTGAAGATAGTAATATATTAAATGCCAAATGAGCACAGCGAGTTGCTGCACAACAAGCTTATGTTATCTTGAGAATAAACTAGATAAATAGATTTCTGTGACACTTGTGATGGTTGACTGTTGAAGATGTGTAGAAATATATCTAGAGATTGTGGAGCCCTTGAAAAATCCTAAATGTCTAAATGTGAGAAGTAAACTTTGCCTGAGATGCTCCAGGGCCACTGTCTGGACTGCACTGGGCACCCCAAGCCTGAGTTAGAGTTTGTTCCATTTTAGTATGTCATGCCTGAGCACAGCACTCCTGGAAAGAGTGCTTGGATTTGACAATAATCATTTCCATGCAGGCTCCATCTGTTTTGAAGAAAGGAGTGCACAAATATCCTTTTCTCTTCTATATGAGTATCATTTCAAATGGACAAATGGTTTTGGCATTCAAACATATGCCGAAACGCATCAGAGTTTTTAAAGGTTTAAGATGACGAAGCCATAACAATAAAGGCTTTTTAGTTTTTTTAGTTTTTAGTTTTTACCAGAGTGCCTTGGTGTTTCCTTAGTTTTGCTATATATGATTGTCCAAAGAGCACTTCAA
>NC_063201.1:19576586-19586586 GCF_017589495.1 Alosa alosa
GTATATATAAGTATATATACTCTTTTGATCCCGTGAGGGAAATGTGGTCTCTGCATTTTATCCCAATCCGTGAATTAGTGAAATACACACCACACAGTGTACACACAGTAAGGTGAAGCACACACTAACCCGGAGCAGTGAGCTGTCTGCTACAGCGCGCTCGGGGAGCAGTGAGGGGCAGGGGCGTCACTAGACCTTATTCACTGGGGCACGTGCCTTAGTAAAAGTACCCCAGTAAAATTCTAGCACTGCTCTCGCTGGAAACGGCATTCAGGAGCGCATCTCAGTACCTGCTTTAGTCATGACTCGAGCATGTCACTTGCAGCCAATAAAAAAAAAAACAAGGAAAAAAAAAAGGGGCCATAATAGCCAATCAGGATATAGCACCTCTGTAGCTGGGTAAGATTGAACGCAACAACCAATGAAAATCGTTCACATGATTCTTCCAGTGGAAACCACTGGAGCTCATCACATCACTTTGAGCGCAGAGTAAGTCGTCCCCTGTTTTAATGTTACAACAAATTCACAACTTGTTTGACAGAAAATATGACAAGTTGATCGATGTTAGAGAATGTTGCCCACATAATTAGCATCTGTTTTTCAATGCTTAGCGTCATTGTAGCCTAAATTTAGCAACAGTTTACCAGCTTGTGCTCTCTCCCTGACACACACACTCACACCATGCGTAGGCTGCATGCACACATGCGGACAATTAATAATGATTTACGTATACTGTAGAGAGAGTCCTGTAAAAGTAGCCTATACTGTTTGTGAAGCTGTCCTACTGTAAAACTAAACACAGCCTTCTGATAAACTATTCAGAGATGGACATCAGAAAATTCTTCCTGAACAGAGGCAGAAGGAGAGGAACAGTGAGGAGAGATGAGGAGGACGAGGGAGGTATGATAATTGCCCACATTAACGGTAACATTAACATTTATGTTGGTAATAGTCAGTGCTGTGATTTGATCAATAGTTTAATGGCAAACTGTGTAGATTATAGGATACATTTGGAAATTATCACCAAAAGTCAGTATGAAGGCTTTAGTAGGCTATTTAAGCTACAAAGAACTGCAGTATTTCCAGGAAAAATAAGCTTTCCCTTGTGTTAGTAGGAAAGCCTATTAAATTAATGCAGTGAGTATAGGCCTACTTATGCCTATGTGTTTGGATGTTGCTGGATAGTGGCTCTTTCAACAATTGAGGGAGAGAGTGCTGATCCTACAATATGACAGTGACAATAATGATTTTGAAGCTTGTAGGCTAGCCATTTGTTTCATATTGCGCGCACACTTTTTTTTTTTTTTTTATTGGGAGTTGGGGGCCTGTGCCCCTAGAATCGCCCCTGGTGAGGGGTCGAGGGCGCTTCAGCCGTGGATGTGGGCATGGGAGAGCAGTGCTCAACCACTTCCCCCGGCCACATTTTAATACTGGGTCGGGAATCGAACCGGCAACCCTTCGGTTACAAGCCCGAAGCCCTAACCAGTAGGCCACAGCTGCCCCCTGTGTGAGCCCACTGGCAATTAGGAGAGCGCTTCATGTGTCCTACAGTATCTCCCATCCCATGTTTCATCCCCCAGTGGCTCCAGCAGGTCCGCCCTGAGAGAGGAGACATGGAGAGGAAGTAGGCTGCACACACAAACAGCCTGAGCATGCTTGGGTTGGGTGACTAGAATTGTTCTCTCTCTCTCTCTCTCTCTCTGTGTCTCTTTCTCTTTCCTGGCATTCTTACACACACTCTCTCTCTTGTTCTTTCTGTCCCACACACACACACACACACACACACACACACACACACACAAACACACACTTCATTCCTTCTCTCCCTGTCTTTCCCCCTTTCCTGCTTACCTCTACCTCTCCACCTATCATTTTCTTCCTCTCTATCACATTGTCACTGCTATCCATCTTTTTTTTCTTTCTCTCTCTCCCTCCCTGCCTCCCTCCTTCCCTTTCTCCCTGCCTCTTGCCGTCTGTCACTGCAGTGTGCTGGCTCCTGACGGCGGTGTGTGTGTGTGAATTATTGATGGCGTTGCATGTGAAAGTTTGATGCCTGGCCCACGGGCAGGTTTAACCTGCATCCGGCGTGCCTTTGCCCACCACTGCCCAGTTTTCCATAGCGCCCATGTATGTGGATGAAGCCCGGCGGGCATGGCGTACATGAGCAGGCCGCTCCTGCGATGCTTCAGGGCTGTTACCACAACACTGCCATGCTTGCTTTGTAAGGCTACAGGCTGTGACAGTGTCATTTGTGTGTGTGTGTGTGTGTGTGTCTTGCTTATAGTATGTGTAAGCTTGTGTGTGTGTATGTGTGTGTGCATGTGTGTGTATGCAATTTACAGTAATATATACACATTTGCGTTTGTGCGTGCATGCGTTGGTACGTGCGTGCATGCGTGCCTGCGTACGGGTGTGTGTTTGCATGCACGTGTGTGTGTTTGTGTATGCAGTGGTTAATGTGGGATTTGGCAGGTGGGGGAACCCTCAAATCCAGTGTCTGTGCAACGGGAAAAACATAGGACAACATATTGAGTATCGTGGTCTTGCAAAACGTATTGGGACATAAATTGCTATCTTGGTCACCTCTGTGGCTATTCTCACATTCAGTCAAAATAGCTCCCATAACGATTTGTACCAGGGGCGTCGCTATACCTAGAACATGCTCCCCTGTAATGTTTTTAATTTTATGGGGGGGCGCGTGAAGGCGGGGTCAGGGTGATCCAGAAAGAGAGGCAGGGTGCAATTTGACGGTGCATGCGGAAAACTAACCGTTTTTTTAAAAATGCCATCATGCTATATCGTTGGTATGAATGAATCTATTTATTTATTAATGTATCTGAGGTGCCGGAACTGCGTTCCAGACCGTTCAGGCCCACTTTAACCCCTGTGTGTATGTGTGTGTGACTTTGTGAATATGTGTGTGTATGTGCAGGTCATGCAGAAAGCACCGGAGTGGTCAGTCAGCTCCTCCGCAGCGTGTTCCCCCCACGGTCCCAGACTGCCGCCGCTCTCGTTTGAGAGGCCAAAATCTTGTCCAGCACCTGATCCTAACCGCAGCCCAATTACTACAGTAGCACTCAGTACAGTAACATGCTGTGCAACGAGGAGCCACTGAGGCGTGTGATCAGCAGCACCATAGTCCACTGGACCCAGGTGTTAGGATCCACTCCTCTGTCAATCTACCACTTGCACCGCTCTTCTTTCTCTGTCTCTCTCTCTTTCTCACTCTCTCTCTCTCTCTTTCTCACTCTCTCTCTCTCTCTTTCTCTCTCACTTGCTCTTTCTCTCTCTCTCTCTCTTGCTCTTTCTCTCTGTTGTCATGCTGATGACATGAGGGCCCTGCCTGCTAGTTTATTCATGATGTGACTTTTAATATCATTTACTGTGACACAGGAGTGTGCATCTTAAGCAGGCCCACAGGCATCTCGGTCTGCGCAGGCGTCAGTGATTGTGTGTGTGTGTGTGTGTGTGTGTGTGTGTGTGTGTGTGTGTGTGTGTGTGCTTGTGCATGTATGTATGTGTGTGTGTGTGTGTGTGTGTGTGTGTGTGTGTGTGTGTGTGTAAGGGGCAGGCACATACATACTGGCATCCAGCACACTTTATACTGTACTAAAGCACATGTGGCCCTTACTTTAAGCACATGGGAAGAGAGATAGCACTCAGTGTGTGAGTGTTTGTGTGTGTGTGTGTGTGTGTGTGTGTGTGTGTGTGTGTGTGTGTGTGACAAGCACACATGTCTGTAAATGTGCGGTATGTCAATGTGCAGTGTGTGTGGCATGCTTGTGGCGTATTTTTTTTTTTTTCATCATATGCGTTGATAACATCATCATCAGTTATTTTCTTATTATTATTTTGGTACAATGTAAACAAGCTAAAACTTCATAGCAGAAATATATTTTCATGGTGCAAATTAGAGGGGGTGTTGATCACCAGTTTGGGCTGGCATTTACACATTATGTTCTTGTGTTGTGTTGTACTGTCCAGGTTCATGTATATCCTGAACAGAATGTTGACCTCCCAAAGTGCATTCTGGCATAATGATCCAGTCCAGAGCACTTCCGGAGGTATTCAGATGTTTCTCCTCACATATAAAATGCACTTTAATTTGTCTGTCACAAAACCAAGGTTATAAGAGCTTATTACAACAGACGGCAATAAACCCACTTCAATCAATCACACACACTAACTGACACAGAGGCGGCCACAAATGAATCTAGTCTTTGGACACAATATTCATTTACTTATCAGCAAAGTTTCATTAAAAGCTGAAGGGGGGGTGTGGCTATGGAGTGGAAGAGAAGGCACTGATGGAGAGTAGGAATGGGGTGTGTGGTGGTGTCTGGGGGGTGGCAGGATGTGTAATTTAATTTGGTTATAATCTAATTTGCTTTGATTAAAAATTTATGCAAATCCCTCTTAGCATGGGGATCAGTGAAGAGTAGCGACATGTTTCTTTCTCTGCCGCCTCCACTCTACTGCAACCCATCCCCCATCTCACCCCCTCTCTGTCCCCTCACCACCCTCTCCACACCTCCTCCTTCTCTCTCTCTCTCCCTCTCTCTCTCCTTCTTCTCCATATTAACTCACGGGTAAATTACCACTGAGCTCCATAGCTCGTTAGTTTTACCATATGTCATTAACTAAACCGCAGGTAGGTATTTCCAATGACACTCGTTTTCACACACACGCACGTACGCACACACACGTGCACGCACGCACACACACACCTTATGAAGTAGTTTATTACATGCCACTGTCTCTACAAGGTACTTAACTGTGCAGTGGTGTATGATAAGAAAGCTCCATGACAATATGGATTGTACACAAATCCCTTTTCAGAACTACCAGTGTGTACATGTACTCAGCTGGGTTTAGTGCAGATGGATGTCTCATCATATTATTACACTGCATTTCATATCAAATCTGGTATGCCAAAGTATTAATAATAACAATGCTCTAAGAATATCATTGTGCGTATGCATTGATTTTCATAATAGTGGTGGTTATCGATCAATACTGCAGGCTCAATCCTTCTCCTCAGTTTAAAAAGGATGATCAAACATTGATCTCTACCAAGGTCTATTATATCTAAAACTTGTTAGTCTTTTAATTATTACAGGTATTGATTGCATTCACATGCTCAATAATTCCACCCAGTTCAAGATGAAATATGTATTGATACATTTTGGAAGCAAAATTTCATCCACATCGATCAAAGCATACGGATTTTGAGTATTCTGATACAACCTGAATTCCAAAACAGTTGGGACACTTAGTAAAATGTGAATAAAAAACAATGCTATGATTTACTGTACAAATCGTGTTAACCCTGTTTACATATTTCATTAAGAAATGTTCATAAACAACATATCAACTGTTGAAGGAGAGAAATTATACTTTTTCGTGGAAAAATAAGTACATTTTGAATTTGTCTCAAAAAAGTTGGAACGGGGTCAACAAAAGGCTGGAAGAGTGGTGAAATGATAAAGACAATAAAAGGAGGAACAACACAGGGTGAACTGGAACCATGATTGGGTTTAAAAAAGAGCATCCCAGGGATGTGGAGGTATTCATCAGTAAACCTGTGTGGGCAAATGATGAAACAATATAAAAATAATGTCATGAAATTGCAAAGGATTTGATGATTTCATCATCTACAGTACATAAAATATAATATAAACTATTCAGAGAATCCAGAGAAATCTTTAAAACAAGGGACAGGGCTGAAAAAAATATTGGATGGCCGTGGCCTCTTGGACCTCAGATGGCATGCATTAAAACCAGCCCTTTTCCTGTAAAGAAAATCATTATGCTGAGGAAACCTTCTGATAACCTTTGTCTATGAGCAGTTTAATGCTCCATTCACAAGTGCTAGTGTAAACTCTACCAGGCAAAGAAGGAATTTTATTTAGACATAATACAGAAATTCAAAACAAAGCTCATTTAAAATGGACTAAGGTAAACTGGAAAAGGGTCCTGTGGTTAGACCAATTAAAATGTGCAATTTGGCTGGGCTAAAGAGGAGAGAGACTATTCAACTATCCAATGTATCCAGTGCTCAGTTCAAAACCCAGCATCTATGATGGTGTGGAGGTACATTATGGCATGGACATTTTGCACAATCAATTCTGAATGATGTACACAGAGTTTGAGCAACATATACTGTCATCTAGACAATCTGTTTTCAGGAAAGACCTTGAATATTTCAGGGAAAAAATGGCAAAATGAATTCTGCCCACATTTAAACCATAATTCTCCATAGAGTCCAGGCGCTAAAATGTCCTGTCTGCAGTCCAGACCTGTCTAATTGGGTGCCTCATAGAATCACCAAACCACCACCAAAATCCTCACCCCCGTTCAGCTTGAACGTGCCCCAGTCATGGCAGTGGATGTGTCGGTCATGTAGGCAGCTTCATGGGCACCAAGAGTGGTGGTATGGCTGCCTGCAGGGGAATACGTATACCAGCCGACCTCCACCCCACCTTCGCAGACATGTTGGCATATCTTGAGCAGCAGCGGTGCGCCTTGAGCGAAACCAAAGCAATGTCAGAGCAGATCGCGTCGAGAGGTCCTGTCAGAGCATGGGATAGCCAGGAAGGAGAATGTACCATACTATATTGACCTGTCAAACATCTCTTTGCCCTTACCCTAAATAGAATAGTCTGTGCAGATGACATGTTTTACATATAATGTGACAGCACTGAGCCATAGCACTTATTCCGTAGGAGCAAATTACATGTTTGTGACACTGACAGCACAAAGGCATAGTTTTAATTGTATTATAAAAATGTGTGAAACATGGTAGTGTTAATTTCGTCAGACGAGACGAGAGGAAATATGTCCGTCAACGACCTTTTTTTTCATGACTCAGGCGAGGCGATGACGGTGACGGGCAGTAATGTCCTGAAACACTGACTAAGACTATCTTAAGATGCATTATTGTTGAAAAAAGACGACTAAAATGTTTTGCATGAAATAAAAACTAAGATAAAATCTCTCTTCATTTTCGTCTACAAAATGAGAAGACAGAATATCTAGCTGTTACGTTTTCAAAATATTCCGAATGAGTTCATACGCAACAGCTTTCCTGTCGGCTAGTCTACGTGCTGTTGCTGCAACCCTGTGGCTGCAACACGAAACTACATGGAACAAGAACACTGGAGATTTCTGCCAGAGTTAGCAAGCTAACTACCTAAGCTTTATGCCACAATGCTACATACCCAGAAGTTGAAGCTTATCTCATACAAATTAACATCCCCCAGAATGTCCATACGAAAATGTAATCAAAATGTAATCATCATGTAATGTCAACTATTTAACGAGTTAGACTGATGATGCAAAGTTTGCTAGCAAGTAAGCTAATATGGAAAGTTCGCTAGCAAGTTAGCTATGGCTAAGATGGAGAGTCTGGGGAATGTGTTGTGTTTGAAAGATATATAAAAGCCATCTAGCGGTAAGTAAAACACTAATACTTTGGCCTATGACAGTGTTTCTCAAACGTTTTCAGTTTCAGGACCACTTAACTAACCCTAGCTAAAAAAAAAAAGATTAGACCTACTTCAACAGTAGCCTATAATTAGTCTACACAATAGGCCTAATCACTGAACCACCTTGCTTATTGTCTTTGCACTTTGCTTATTGTGTGGATTCATACTGTATGATTTAAACTGGCATATCTTACATAGACAGTGTTGCAGAACTGTTTTTTACATACAAGTTGGTTCAATATTGCAAACAACTCATCTATATCATATTTTACCACGCCTGCTCACGGACCACTTGGGATAGCTTATGGACCACCAGTGATCCCCGGACCACACTTTGAGAAACACTGGTCTACGAATATGACAGTGGTCCAGTCAAAATCTTTTACTGTCTATGGTCAAATCCCAGCCGAGCTATAACTGTAGCTCGACTTACCTGTGCATGTAAACATACTGACTGACAAAAAAAATCAGAAAGAGTAATTATAACAGACAAGTAGCCCTGTGGACACACAAATATTGTTGGAAATTGAGATGTGTGAAACACTATTTGACTCAAAAGGTAATCAGAAATAATTTGTTATAAAAAAAGACTAAAATGTGTTGACTAAAACTGACTAAGACTAAGATACCTTTAGTTTTCTTTTGACTAAAACTAGACTAAAATGACGAGACCTTTAGTCGACTAAAACTTGACTAACAAAAATTATATTTGAATGACTAAATATGATAAAGACTAAAAAGGACATTTCATCACAAGACTAAGACCAAATTAAAAATAGGTGACAAAATTAACACTAAAACATGCTAGAAACATGCTCCCTCTGCACGCAATAGGACAGTGCTATGAGTCCCATGCGTTTTCCCACCAGCGGAGCTAGTTGGCTAGTTCAAACTTTTGCCAACTTAAAAAAAGCTTAACTCGTGTCATGCTGTTCGCCAACAGCAACATCCATCTTTTTTGTTTTCAAATAGCAGGGAATTCAAGCCAAACCGTTGCAACTCTGCCACGTCTGCCTCTATACACGATTTGATTGGCCTGATGGAAGTTTAATTTTTCCAGCTCAGAAGCCAACGGAGAGTTGCTAGACTAGCCCTGGCAGCAAATGTAGGGTGCGTCTAGATTTCTAGGCTAAGGACTTGTGCCACTCAAACAGTATGGCCCTAGAGAGAGATCTGTAAGAGAACTGTAATATGTGTGTGTGTAGGTGCACGCCATGGAACAGATTGGTCAACTTTTAGCTCCCGGAGAAAATGTTACATAACTGTGCTGAATTGGCTCAATTATTTTGTCTGTGGCTGACTTACATTGTTGAGTGACGGGCGTCGTAAAAGGAGAAATGATTTGATGTGAAATGGCCTGTGTGGCAAGCCTCTGTGATTAAATGTTATGCTGGTGAATGTTGAGACACATTCCTCCTTTTCCAACGCAAAGGCATCAGTGCCCTGGGGAGGCTAAAAGCTTCAAACGAGACTAAATTACAGACATGACTCTTCATCTTCATTATTTATAACCACATTTACTCATGTTTTGAGTGAGAGAGAGACTGCAAACTCCAGGTGAGGCATGCTTTTTGGATCAGTGTGAGTTTGCGGACTGAGTTTGCGGACTGATGCTCGACCTCGGTCCTGTTAGCACCCTGCAGTACGAGTTCACATGAAGGAACACCTGAGTGAATGGATGATATTTCCATTATCGGATTTGTTTTAGCCCTGCTGACATGGTCACGTGTCATGATATCAGTGTGCATGGCAAGCCAAGCTTAGACTCCATGAAGGTGAAAAGACAAATAATGTCACTCTTTCAATCCAGATACTTTTGTCGATGTATTGCACTGTGTGCTTGACAGCAGGGTGCTTAGATCATGTGCCCCACTTTATTCATTTCCAAGTCTCCACGCTTTCTGATGCATCCACAGTTTCCCCCTGAGACCATCAGATTTACCTCCAATGAATGCACTGCTCTCTTAAAACAAATATAAATCTTGTGCACTTACAATTACAATTGCATCAGCAGCATCAAAGCAATATCAGCTGACCTCTGTTGAAGAAAGATGTTACTGGTCCCTTGCTTTCAGCTACTTAGCCAAGATGGTGATCGAGGAGGTGAAGTGTCCAGCTTTTCCACTCTTCTTCAATTTGTTTTGAACATCATGAGCGCAACCGTATGGACCCTTTCAAGAGAGTTCCATTATCAGCATCATAGTTGGCCCCACAAGACTTCCTTTTTAACATTCCATATGTTATCTTAATGCAGAGGAAGTAGATTGGGGCCCAAATAGAATGTTCAAGCATTGTTTTTGTTTACCTTGTTGAAAGGGTCTATAGATACTCATAGTGCACTGCATGTCATCGTAATTGTCAGTGTGAACGCAGTCATGCACTCTAAATAAGTGTGGGTGCCCAAAATGCACACGTTTAGAGCGAGTGAGTGACTCTTTGTGTTCTGGAGAACTGGCTTGGTGTGTCCTCTATGTTCCCTTAACTCTACTGCTTTGCAGTGCAAATACGGACAC
>NC_063201.1:19594086-19726586 GCF_017589495.1 Alosa alosa
GTTGCCAGTTTGTGCACTAGATTCACGCCTCCATGCCAGAAATACCAGTGCTGGTCTGAGGGGTGAAGAGGCTCTGAAAAACAGATATGACAGCAGATGATTTAAAAGAGTCACACAGCATGCATTAACCAGGACTTGAGACTGCAAATAGTGACACACACAAAAATTCCAACATGCAGACTATATGTCTTTACATTAGATCACAAAAGTTCTGATTTCAGTTATTGCTACAGCACTGATACAGCCACACAACATATTACAGTAAACATAGAAAGGCAGCTCATATATAAAACATGTTTTTCTTTTAAAAGCATATGAAAGGAGTCACACAATTCTGAAAAATGGCGTGTCACACTTGGCACAGCAGATTCTCAGACGAACCCCCGTGAAAACACTAACTCTGCAAAACAGTGTGAAAGACTCAAATCCGCAAATACAGATGCAACACCCCTCCAGTCACTGGCGTCTTGAAGGAAAAGGAAGGGGGACAAGTGTGTGGTCTATGTGGTTGGTGACATATTTCTCTACTTATTATGACCGCCGCGTAGCGAAGCGGCGGTCATATAGGTTTAGTCAGATTTTTTTTTCTTTTTTTTTTCGCATGTCCAAATTTCCGTCAAGGATTCCCGACACTGAAAGACCGGGTAAACGAAACTTGGTGGGCATGTAACCCCACATGGATAGCATGGAACCATCGTTTTTCGTTTTGATCTGTAGCCCCCCCGCTGGACTGGACCCCCCGAAAGGAGGGTAGGGCAGACACAGTTTTCTATGAATATCTCGAGAACCGTAGGGTTTAGGATTTTTTTTGTTGATCTCAAGGGGCCATGTCAACCCATTCCATAACCACTCATTTCATGTATAGCGCCACCTAGTTAAACACAAAAAAGTAAAAATGAGGTGTTGTAATCGCAGGTATCTGTGACCTAACATAGTCAAAACTGCACGAAATTGGAAGTGTAGGATCATTATGACACCCTCTGAATGCACACCAAGTTTCGTGGAATTCCGTTCATGGGGGGCCACACAATAAATTAATTTATGTTACTATACACCAACTGGCCTGTAGGTGGCCGGAGACAGTTTTCTGTGAATATCTCGAGAACCGTAGGGCCTAGGATGACCAATTTTTTCTGTATGTTTGCCTCCAGGGGTCATGTTAACCCATTCCATGTGCACACATGTGCATAAACAGATACACACGCACACACATACATTCACAGTAAACATACGTAAGACACATACTCACACAGTAGACATATGTACGCATGCATGCACATGCACAAACATACATACGCAGACAAACACACAAGCACGCACACACACACACACACACACACACACCCACACACATAAACATAAACGTGTGCACGCACACATGCACACAATTCAAGAATTTCTCAGAAATGAAATTATGAACAGGCAAGATGGGGGTGGGGTTGTATAAAATGAATTTTACATGTGAAATCTATGAACTAATCATGTTTTGGTACTTGTTGTCTAGCAGATACCAGTGAGAATTGAGTGTGGATAATGCAATTTAGTGAGACAGTTAGAATTATATAGGCCTTTCAGCGTGATTATTTTTGTGGAAAAAATGTGCTGGACTGGGCGGCGGTCATATTTTGTACCGCTCTGCGGTACATCTAGTTCAGTTACAAGTGAACACTTTTTAAAAGTTATATCTTCTTTTTAGCCTTCAATAGATAGGTCAATGAAGAAAGTAACTGTCACCCAATGGGAAATTGGTTATAACCTCATTTTTTTGTTTGTTTACCATTAATGTGAATTCATAATGTTCATAATGTGAATTTAAAATGTTAATAATAAGAAAATGTTACCTGTAAGAATAAATAAGTTTGTTTAAATTTACTTACCTTTTGATAAGAGTCCAATCAGCAACAGGGTGAGGGGCAGTGTTGCCACAGTCCACTTATTATAAGGGACTTCAGGCTTGTTTTGCAGGTTGCGGTTTTGGGGGCGTTTTTTTTTAGGTCGCTTCTTTTGAGCTTGCTTTGTATCTGTTGTTTCTGCGTAGAATCCACGCAGCGCCTACAAGTATTTTAACTTATGCCTCTGCGCTGTACGCTCCTCTAACATGATCGCACCAGAAATGGGGTTCGGGGAGTGGATGCTAACTATTTGGGCTTGGGTCGCTTCTTTTGGGCTTATTTTTCAGAGACCTGCTGCTTGTTTTTCCTCACATGACCTGGCAACATTGGTGAGGGGTCAGGGTTGAAGCAGGAAGTGGGTTGGGAGAGGAGAACGAGATGGAGGAAGAAGAGACACGAGTGAGGAGCTGTAAATGACGCTGCTAGTGAAAAGTTGGGTAGAACACCAAGTTATGTTGTGTTAGTGTGAATGTGCATAGACAACCGGCCAGGTAGTCTTATACGTCCATTCTGCAGTATTATAGCAGTGTGGTTACAGTGATACGGTCGTGTTTAATGTGAAAGGAGAATTCTAACACAGAATGAATTTCCCCTTGGAGATCAATAAAGTATCTATCTATCTATCAGAATTCTTAGCTTAGCTAACTCGTAACAGACTTTGATAGAGAGTAGCCTACACATTCCCTCATCCCCGCTGTTTTGAGTGAGTTTCTTTATGCATCACTATGGCGCGAAACAGGCATTTTGTTTCTGGCCTCCACAAACTTCACTACAGGCCAGTGTTGCCAGATTGGGTTGAGTGATTTCCGCCCTCTTCAGCAAAAAAACACCCAACAACGATTTTTGCAACAGAAAAATCATTCAATCCAAATTTTATCAGCCCGCCTCAGGCTTTTTTCCCCCCGCCTGACATAGTCAAAAGAAGCCCAATCTGGCAACACTGCTACAGGTCTGCAACTTTGCACTCCTCAATACTGGTTTGGTACCCATATAGTTTATTTAGTTAATTAAAGGTAATTAAAGGTTCAGTTTGAATTGACTGATCATTGTACGGAATTCTCATTTGATTGTAATTGCTAACAGTAAGTCCATTTGTGTTTAAGGGTGTATGTACTTATGTGAATGTATATACAGTATGTGTGAAATGTGAATACTATTTTTCTAAAGTAAATAGTCAAACTTATATGTATTTGCATTTTTTTATATTTCATGGTAGTGTTAATAGCCTATGCTAAAGTGTGTAGATTACAGAAAAATTGCTTTGACATTATATTGAATATACTGTACATATTTACATTCTGCATTAAGCTCTGTGTCCAGCTCATGGTATAAGACGATACCAAAAATCATGATTCTCATGGCTGCCGAATTTCATGCATTTTATGGTAAGATAAAACAAATAAAGACACAATATATTTGACTTGATACAGTATAAAGGCTGATGAAATAAATATGCAAGTATTATCACATCACATTCTCATCATTACCATGCCAGATGTGGATAGCTAGAATGTCCTGAAATAATACATAAAAAAAAACAAGAAATTGCATGCATAGATGGCACTTATAATGACCAAGTTACTGTAAGAGCTTTAAAGTAAATTACCCTGAAAATAGCTTGGCACCCAAATGGATATTGACTTAGAACCTGACTACAAAAGGTATGTAATCAATGGCATCAAATGTTTTGTCCCCACCACTTTCCAAATGAGACCTACGCCCTTAGCAGCAACACTGAAATAACAGTGTGTTACGTGGAGAAAGGCCCAAATGAAAAGTAAGGGGTTTGCATCAGAGCTCAACTCCTCATAGGAGAAGTGCAGTGGTCATGGTTGCTGGCTTAGACAGTGAATGTATGGAGTGTGTGTGTGTGTGTCTGTGTTTTATTTTATGTATTTATTTTTTTTGGACCATGTACAATTTTAAACATCAATGTTAAAATTCCCCTGAAATGACACAGGTAGACATCAAAAGATGACAGACAGCATTCAGCAAATAATCAGACAAAATCACATACACATACTAGGGGTGGGCGATATATATCGTCTGCGATAATATCGTGATTGTTGTTTTAACGATGTGCATTTATTTATATACATTATTGAGTATTTAAATTACTTATGGGGAAAAAACACTCAAAATCACGCATTGAAACCCCATACATTTCACTAAATACAGGAGGTGTATGCGAGAGAAGCCCCTGGTTGCAGCAGAGCAAATGTCACATGATCGTGGGTCCACCTTGTCACATACAGGCCTAATGTTTATTTTGTGCAGCGAGACCGAGATGTACTTGGGATTTTGTGCAGCTACTTCTGTTCACGTAGTATTGATGAGACAGTCACATTTGTTCCTACATGGTATTATATGGAGAGAAAACATTAGCTTTTGAGTATTTTAATAGTCAGTTGTAAACAAAGAACTTGTAACCCTTTTGTAAATGGACTGAAGTTCGCTCTAAATATCTACGTGTGTCGATTATGCTAACCGTTAGCATCTCTATGGGATTTCTCATATACATTAGCCATAAGCTAACGCATTAGTTTCTATTATGGAACTTGGAATGCTAGCCTACATGATTTCTCTTAAACAAAACATTGAAGGAAATAACTGAGATGTACTCTGTTGGTTGCTTAGTTTTACAGTGAATCCTAAGTTAAGGTTTTTGAAAGGAACTTCAGCTTCAGACTTTCTCTTGAGAAACTGTTAGGCCTATTCATCTTCTCTAATGTAGCTGGCTAGACCTTTAAGCTTTCTGGCCTGTGTGTCATTGCCACACACACAAATTGGAAATGTGTCATAGAGTGACAATTTATGCATTGGCTGATTTGGTTAAAAAGTCACAGGTTAGGTTATTGGTTATTATTGTATTGATGCTATTCATAAATAATGAGCTGTAAAGTAACTGTAAAGTTTTTTTTTTGTTTTTTTAAAGGATATCGACTAATTATCGTTATCGTCAAAATCACAAAAAATATCGAGATATTATTTTTTGTCCATATCGCCCACCCCTAACACATACTGTATGTAATATATCACATGGTAATTACAGTATAATATAGTACACACACCTTGTCAGCACCATGAGGAAAGCATAAAGATTGAGAAAATAACAAGGACAAAGTCCAATATGACCTCTAGGCTAACATAGCGTGTAAAGCTAGTGATTGCATGGTTAAGCAGCTTCAGTCTGAATTTAAACCTGCTAAGGTGATCATGTGCGCATTAGTAACTGAATTACTCTATGATAATAGTAACTCGTTACCAGGGAAAGTAACTATTTGCGTTACTGTTGCGTAAAGTTGCTATATGTCAAATAATTTGGATTTTTTGAGCAGCCAGTTGAAATGAGTAGAATAGACAGGTGTTTGTATTTATTAGATAGATAGATAGATACTTTATTGATCCCCAAGGGGAAATTCAAGATATTGCACATTGACAGACCTACGGTTGACTTCAGCCTGTGTCATAGGTTTTTGTTGTTAGGCTGAAAGATCTAGCTTTTGCTGCTTGAAGGACTTTGCTCTGTCCTTCTTTGCTAGTGGATGGCGAGCTATCATCTGTGGTGGAGGTATCGGTGTTTTTGGCCACTAGCTTTAGATGCGTGTGTGAGATGCTTCATTAAATTAGAGTTGCTTACAACGGATGTCGACAGTCTTCGCTCCAGGACATAATGTACACATTACATGCACGTTCTTGCCTTTGACCACAATGCATTTGAAGTAGTGCTTATATCTCCACCTTGAAAATGCCAACTTTTCATCGGATTGCTCCTGACCTCTGCTGTTTCGTCGAATCTCTATTTTAGCTGGTGCGTGTGTGTGGCGCGTGTGCTGGCAAGTGTGTAAAAACACTGGCTCTGATTGGCTATCATGAAACATGACTCTGCCTTAGCCAATCATAATCGCTTACGTCGTTATTAACCCACCTCCTCACTAGCTGTGAGCCAGGGGTGCGTTCAGATTACACAATTTATTCAATCAATGCATAGTAACGCACCGCATTTAACGTCCAGTAACGTTAACGGCGTTGTAACGACGGGAAAAGATTAGATTACCCCGTTACTGAAAAAATAACGTCGCTACCTAACGCCGTTCTTTTAAACAGCGTTATTCCAAACGCTGTGGTTAATGTATCTGAAGTGTTGAATGTGTGAATGAATATGTGTATTACTATACATCAGTGAATATCTGTGATAGTGTGTGGAGGGGAGGGGGCAGTGAACCTGGTGTACCTGTGTGTGTGTGTTTGAATGTGCATGCATTTATGTATCATTGTATGTAAGCCTGGAATGACATAATTTTAGGGACCAGGCCATTAGGCCTTTGTTGGGTTGAGAAAACAACAATGGGATGGCTACACAATGACTGGGTGTGAGGCAGGGTGTGATACAGCATCACTGTATGGAATGTATGCTTGAATTGAATTGGCATTCTATGTGAATTTGTGATCAATGTGTGTGTGTGTGTGTGTGTGTGTGTGTGTATGTGTGTGTGTATTTGCGTGCATGTGCCTGCATGTGTGTTTGTGTTGGGTCAAGGACTGTTGCCCTCATCCACACATCTATCCCGAATTCCTTTGTGTGGCAGGCAGACAGGCAGGCAGGCATCGCTGGTTGGCATGGTCTCTGTGTCTCGTCTCGTCTCCAGTGGGATGCAGGGCTCTGTGCTGGGCTTGGGCTTGCCTTTAATGAGCTATAAAGGGACTGTTACTTTTTAAATAAACCATAAAGCAGGCCTCATAAAAACACAAGCCCTCCACTGGACCCTGGCCAAGTGCTGAGCAAAGACTTGAGCTCCAAGTAGAGTGTGTGGTTGCATGTAATTGTGTATGTCTCTCTCTCTTTGTCTGTGAGTGTGTATAAAAAAAGGTGTGTGTGTGAAAAAAAGGGGTCAGGAACATAAGCAACCAAGATGGTGGCGCGGATGCATCAAACGCCCTGTGTGTTTTGTGAATAGTGGTAATATGCTTGTTTATTTCAAGTACAGTATTTTTGGTAAAAACAGTTTAGAGTACATATCATACACCTGGCAGAAACTATTGGACATCGGTTCCTGCACTCCCGACATCTTGATCAGTGTAATTCCATAGATTGCTAAATTAGATTGAGTCACGGCTGCCCAACAAGGCGGTGGCCATCAAGTTTGTGATGTCTGCAGAACCCTCACACTCTCCCTCACTGATGTGTGTGTGTGTGTGTGGCACTGATCAGGCAGCCTGACTGTGCAGCTGACTGAGGTTTGGAATGACATATTTAACCTGTCACTAGCCCAGGCAACTGTCCCCACGTGCTTTAAAACAACAATGTTATGACCTACAGAGAGGAGGTCCATCCCCTAAAATCGTGGTGCACCGACAACAACCTGGGTCTCAACACCAAAAATACCAAAGAGCTCATTGTGGACTAGCTAGCACACAGAAGAAGGCTCACCAGCGTCTTCTACCTGAGGAGACTAAATGAGGTCCCATCTGTACCATCGACAGCATCCTCACCAACTGCGTCAGAGCAAAATGAACGTGTAGTTCCCAGACCCCATCTCAATGAGATGAGGTCTGACGTTAGCCAGGCTAGTGTGAGACAGTATCCTCTACCAGCAACCCTTCACTCAACACCACCACCTACAGGCAGATGGGTGTACAGTCACTAAATGTACACATAAATGAATTTATTTTATAGCCCCTCATGGATGAAATTAGACGAAACTTGGCATACCCCCAGAGGATGTCAGGTTAATTATACACCTGAAATTTGATGCAGTTCAGAACCTATCTGAAGATAGAGGCGATTAAAGCAGTATAATAATGCATTTTCATTTGTTTTAAATTTTGCAAATCTCAAATGACTGGTTATGGGCTAAGTTGATGCAGGCCCTTGAGACCAGCATACCATATCAATTCCGTCATCCTCTGTGCTACAGTTTAGGTCGTTATTTACGAAAATTTTCCATAAAAGTCTAGTGGGGATATATGCCCACCAAGTGGCCCACCATATAACCATGGCGGTCATAATTATGATATAAGGTATGTTTGTGAGAGTAGATATTTGTGGGTCTTGATTGGATCAAAAGGTCAAATGAAGCCAATGAAAAAATACTCAAGTCACAAGTCAAATCACTCAAGAGCGCAACATAGATCATTTGTTCCCAAAATGATGGGACATTTACTGTGTAATCATGTCCATAACACAGCTGATGGAAAGGGCACATTTCTGTGTTTCTTATGTACTAACAATATGAAAGGGAGTTGAATGGACACACAGCTAATGTTCTTCTGTTCTTGTTGAATGATCTGATTGAATCTCCTTTGGAATAAGCAATGGTAATCTGTTTTCCACTGATCTGCCTTCCCACTGAATAAGGGGAATGTGCAGGTTCTGTTAAAATTGAACCAAAAGCATCACAGGAAGCACCTGTGTGCCTGGTCCAGCCAACACGTAGCCTTTTCCCACCAACAGCGAACTGGTTTTGTTCGCTAAACAATATTTTTGAACCGTTGAATATGTCGACCAAACAAAAAACGGTTCAAATGGTTCACTTTGGTTCAAAGTTGGAACCAAAAAATATTTGATTCTTCCTGCGAACTTGAGTGGACGTGACATTCTATCATTCAGAGAGAAGCTACCTATCAAATCGACGGCATACCCCCACAGACCCCTCTGCGTCACTGTGAACCCCTCTCCGACCCCTCCGCCGTAACTTGACGTGCACCTCAAAAAATTGTAACTTCGCGTCGAGGCGACACAGACCGCAAGGACTGTGATTGGTCAACTCGTCCTGTGTGTTGATAGTCGGTGTTTCAAGCAGCCTACTGTGGGGGTTAGCAACAGACTAGTTCACTGACGTAAGCTTTGAAAATAAACTCAGACATATTTTGGTTACAATGACGGGGTTATCCATTTGTAAAGTGTTTGAACGTTTTGAAATTAGCACTTCGCCAGCAAGCAGTAGCCTACTTTGTGAGCAGTTGTGCTAAAGTTCTCCTGCTAACATAGCTGGCTGGCAGATACCTCACAAATGACCTCAGACTTATTTGCTGGTTTAATGTGTCTATTTCTCGATACTTTGTACAAAATCTAAGCAAGAAAAGGCCAAACAAATAAAATTAATATTTTGGTATGACAGTCAATGGGGTTTGCCATTCTGAGTAGGCTACCGTTTCGGTCATACAGTCTTGTTTCGGTGGTGACCGACGCAGACACAGGCATCACCGAGTGTTATGGCGGTGAAATGCACCACGATGCACAGCAACCTGACGCAGAACTATAAAAGGGTCACGACGCCGTAGAAGTGCCGGCGTAGCTACGCCATGGAGTTGACGCAGAAGCATGTTGAGCCCTTTACACTGCAAATAAAGTCTTGTTTCTACCGTTTTTATATCATTAACTGTTGTTTATGCATGCAACACCCTTTGTTGCTGACATATCCTTTGTTCCATTCAAAACTGGTGGAAATGTGGACTGGTTCACTAGATAGCACCTAACAATTCTGAACCGAATGTATTGTCTGTTGGTCAAAAAAAGCCCATGGTGGATCTCCCGGGGACAGGCCACTGAATGCCCAGCAGGAATTAGTGGAGACATAACTCCCAAACCAGACAGTAATCTGTGGAGACATCACTCCCAAACCAGACAGGCGATCTTGGACGAGTGGCACTCAAAAATCATCTGTTTGTCTTCCCTCTTCCCTTTTTTATTGCAAATTTGTTTTACTCTTATTTTTAAACCTCCCTCTCTCTCACCATCTTATATTTTCAGTCTCTCTCTCACCCTCTCTTTCATTTCCACTGCAAGCCTGACCTCTACCAATCTTCCCAATGCATTGCTTTTCTCCCCAGTCTTATCCATCTCTCTCTCTCTCTCTCTCTCTCTCTCTCTCTATAATATATATATATATTGGGGCAAAATATTGTTTGGTGGCACATTTGGGAAAGACACTGACTATGTAATATACTGTAGAATGTGTGTCCTTTAGTTTTTACTCTGTGGACATTAATTCATTACTGCAGTGTGTGTGTGTGTAAATGTTTATGGCTTATCTGGCTTAAATACTCATTGGGTGCAGTCTTGACTGAGAGGAGGGGAGGCGGCCCAGCCCAGCCCAGCCCATTAAACTCCAGGGTACGAGTGGGCCTCAGCTCGGCTGATGTCCAGACCACAGCACCACACAACCAGTCACTGGATTCCTCAGGCCACCAGGCCTCCCCTCCCCTCGGCCGAGCCCAACCCCCCACAAACCCACAGCACAGCGGAGTGGAGCCCAGTAGAGCAGAGCGGAGTGGGGCATTCTGGAATCTGTTGTATTGTTAGTAGTCAGGGGTGTCAGGGGTCTTGGGGAATGTAGGTGCACCATCATGTCAATATGTCCAGTGCATTTAAATGTTTGTGAAGTGTGTGTGTGTGTGTGTTTGTGTGCTATATTTTTTCAGCTGAATAATGTGAGTGTGTGCAAGTGGTTCTATGTATGATTGAATATTGAGCCTGTATTGCACCCCTGGTGGGTAGGGTGTGTGTTTGTGTGTGTGTGTGTGTGTGTGTGTGTGTGCGTGTGCGTGTGCGTGCGTGTGTGTGTGTAGTTGAGTTCCTCTGCTTGATTGGATTTGCATGTAAAGTTTGTATGAGGGTTAGGAATTGTGTGTGTGTGTGTGTTTGCCAGTCAGCATGTGGATTCACATTCCCACAGACACTCACAGAAAGTGAGAGAAACAGTGCGTGGGAGAGCTGTGTGTGTGTGTGTGTGTGTTTGTATAGAGAGTATGAATCCATGCATGCCTCATTCCTCTGCTCCTCTGTCAAAATCCAAAGCTGCACTTAAAGAAGTGGGGGAAAATAATTGCCCATTTTAGGAGGGGGTGTAACATCTAAAATGTGTCACTCAAGCTCCCCTTCAAAAGCACAGCTGACAAGAGAGCGAACAAGAGTGAGAGAGGAGGAGAGAGACGGCGCGTTAGCACGGCGTCTTTAAGACTTCAAACGCTGCACAATCAACAGTCTCACAAAGTGCTCTCTCCATGTTCAGCTGTGCTGCCGAGATCTGCACAGTCAAAAGAACCTCCTCAGCTTCTTGGAAACTTCAAACAGCCTGTCATGAGAGAGAGAGTGAGAGAGTGAGAGAGAATCGTGAGGAGAGAGAGATGGAGGAAGAAAGAGAGGTGACTAGCGGAAGAGAAGAGGGCAGAGAGAGAATGAGAGATAGAGTGGGATGCTGCAGAAAGCAAAAGAGAGAGAGAGAAAGAGAGTTGTGTAGGAGTGGGAGAGAGGTGAGGACTTCAAACGGACGCGTGAGACAGAGGAGGCAGAGGGGAAGAAGCCTGATGATGAAGAGTGGCACTGTGATAAACGTCGCCTCTGTTCAGCTTCAGCATGGTGGTCTCCGCGTGGTCTCCCTCCGAATACAGAACAGCAGGCCTGATCAAACCAGAGGAGGGAGAACTTTAAACAACAGTCTAGACTGACCTGCCAGCGTCCCCCCGTGTAATGAATGTAATTCCCATTTCATCTTGAAGCCGAAATAAATCTGAGAATGTTTATCGGACATGCTTGGTTTTTACTGCAGGTAGGCTACGTTAATCTTATACAAGTTATATCAATAGCCTAGGCCTAGGACGTAGGTAAAATAATGTTACCGTTAGCATTGGTTGAGTAATGGAGGCCAATTTGATTATTGATGTATTTGTAGAAAACCATAAATGCGGTTATAGGCTACCAAGTAAATTGATAACAGCACTAATTATATCTTTCGACTGTCATCTCATTCTCTTCTGACCATAACCTAGGCTACTAACAAGTGAGTTAGCCACAACACGTTCGCTAACGTGATGGTTTTCTAATGGAAAATATATACCTGAAAGATAACCTGTCTATGATGCATCCTAAACACCGGGCTGGGACATTTCACCCACTAGGCTACTTCAATCCTCTATTTTCAAAGGTGATTCATTTCAAAGGTGATTCAAGTAAGGAAGAGCAAAACAATTTTGGCAGATGAGTGAATCAATGAAGAGCCAAACCAACACTATAGACTTTAAAGTTTCTCTCTCTTTTATTATAATTTTCCCTTTGACACAGGCATCAAAATGCTATAAAATGTCCCCCTCCACCCCTTGTGAATCCGTGACCTCTGTACCTTTTAGTCTGGGTTACACAAGGATGGCAATATCCCAACCCATCATTAACGGTCTTGAAATGTCGGTAACCCATAGTAATGGAATATCCATGTTGTTTTATTATGACCGCCGCGCAGCGAAGTGGCGGTCATATAGGTTTAGTCAGATTTTTTTTTTTTTCCGCATGGCCAATTTTCCGTCAAGGATTCCCGGGACACTGAAAGACTGGGGTGCACGAAACTTGGTGAGCATGTAGCCCCACAAGGATGGCATGGAACCATTGTTTTTGTAGATCTGTAGCCCCCACGCTGGACTGGACCCCCGAAAGAAGGGGTAGGGCGGACACAGTTTTCTGTGAATATCTCGAGAACCGTAGGGTTTAGTAGGGCCACCTTTTTTTTTGTATGGTGATCTTAAAGGGCCATGTCAACCCATTCCATAACCACTTATTTCATGTATAGCGCCACCTAGTTAAAAGCAAAAAAGTAAAAATGAGGTGTTGTAATCACAGGTATCTGTGACCTAACATGATCAAAACTGCACGAAATTGGAAGTGTAGGATCAATATGACACCCTCTGAATGCACGCCAAGTTTCGTGGAATTCCGTTCATGGGGGGCCATACAATAAATTAATTTATGTTACTGTACACCAACTGGCCTGTAGGTGGCCGGACACAGTTTTTCTGTGAATATCTCGAGAACCGTAGGGCCACCTATTTAAAAAATTAGGTGTTGTAATCACAATATCTCTGGCTGACATGGTCAAAACTGCACAAAATTGAAAGTGTAGGATCACTATGACACCCTCTGAATGCATGCCAAGTTTCGTGGACTTTCGTTCATGGGGGGCCATACAATAAATTAATTTATGTGTACATTTAGTGACCGTACACCAACAGAGTTTTCTGTAAATATCTTGAGAACCATAGGGCCTAGGATGACCAATTTTTTGCGTATGTTTGCCTCCAGGGGTCATGTTAACCCATTCCATATGCACACATGTGCATAAATAGATATTCACACACACACATACATTCACAGTAATCATATGTATGACACATACACAAATGTACGCACACATACACACACACACAAACATAAACACGTACACGCACACATGCACAATTCAAGAATTTCTCAGAATTATGAACAGGCAAGATGGGGGTGGGGTTGTATAAAATGTATTTTACATGTGAAATCTATGAACTAATCATGTTTTGGTACTTGTTGTCTAGCAGATACCAGTGAGAATTGAGTGTGCATAATGCAATTCAGTGTGACAGTTAGAATCATATATGCCTTTCACCTTTTGTTTTTAGCCAGCAGCCAGACCAGCAGAATTTGCTTGAATTACTGAAGCTAAGCAGGCTTAGTTAGTATACTTGGAAGAGTAGGTTCCTGCTGGAAGTGGTGTTGGTTGCTGGCCAGTAGGTGGCACTCTTCCCTCTGGCCAAAAGCCACCAACCAAATATCAATCCCAATGTCCTATTGCAGTGACAGGGAGACTGTACTGCAGGAGATGTTTTACTTTGCATGAATGTTAAATTGAGGTCCTGACTCACCATGGTTGTTAAAGATCCCATGGCACTTATCGCAAAGAGTAGGTGATTCCCTGATTTGCTTTATTTATGTACACATACATAAAGACATGCACACACACACACAGACACACACACACACACACACACACACACACACACACACACATACACACATACATGCACACACACAACACGCACAAACACGCACACAAACACATAAACACACACACACCCTCACACACATGCACCCACATACAAACACACCTACATACACAAACACACACACACACACACAAACACATATTCACAAAAACAACCATACACTCTGCACACACTCAATTACAAACACACAAAAAAGGAACAAAGTAAATGAACACAATTTGACAAGCGTGACTTATTTTTGTGGAAAAATGTGCTGGACTGGGCGGTGGTCATATTTTGTACTGCTCTGCAGTACATCTAGTTTAAGATAATATAATATCACTGTGACATTCATGCTACAGGGTTAATGGCAACTGTTGGCAATCCACATTAATTGTATTTAATGAAATACATACATTTGGCATTTTACACAGCTTGGTTTAGCATCCAGCAGAATTAGACCTCTGTTGACAGTCACTGGTAATGGTACCAAGTGACTCCAAGACGTGGTGGAATCATTTCAGCTGTCATGATGAGGGTAGCTAATTACAGGATGCTGAATGGGCCATGAATCGTCTGTGGCATGGCAAACAGCTTGGCAAAATGGCACAGCATGTTCAAAGTAGTGTTATCTTTGAAGCCTCAAAGTGAAGATCGTAGTGGGTGAGGCGACATAAGGAGCTTTTCTAGGTCAGGGTTTGGCTTGGGTGGTACAGACCCTTGCCAGAAGACAGAGCAGCTGTGTATGTGTGTGTGTGTGTGCATGTGTGTTTAGGTGTGTGTGTACGTATGTATATTTGTGTGTGTGTGTGTGTGTGTGCATGTGCATGTGTGATGCTGCATGAGATGGCAGCCGCCAGTTCATTCTCTCGCTGAATCCCAAAAGCCTTGCATCATACCTTTGTGTTCTGTCACCTGTGATCTCTCTCACTCCCTCCCTCTTCCTCTGTCTTTCTTCCTCCTGCCCTCCTCTCTCTCTCTCTCTCTCTCTCTCTCTCTCTCTCTCTCTCTCTCTCTCTCTCTCTCTCTGTTCCTGTGCCTTTGTCCTTGATCCATAGTGTCACCACTCCACGGTGCGTCTGCTCAGTAATGGCTGATTTGCATGCAAATGGTGGAGGGAGGCACAAACACGAGGCATCCTCACTTCATACGAGAGGAAGTGAGAGAGAGCGAGAAACCCGAGAGAGAGGGAGAGAGAGAAAGAACAATGAAAGAGAGAGCACAATGAGAGAGAGATAGAAAGAGCAATGAGAGAGATGAGAAAGATGGGAGAGAGAGAGTTCTCGGAATTATCTGTTTCACACTGAATGATAATTAGAGGCGTCACACCTGCCTGTTAGCTCCTGTATAGGATGCAAGGCTGCTGATCACCGTCAGCCTCCCTGTAGATCTCTCTTGTAGCAGTTCATCCCTCTTGAACTTCCAGGTGAATGCAGGAATTAAATGTAGTGTGTGTGTGTGTGTGTGGGGGGCAGTTTAGCAAATGGGTTCACTTCTCTTGTTTTTTTTTTTTTTTCTTTGTTGCTATCTCAAAACTACCACACATAAATATACATGGACACACACACACAGGCACACACACATATGCGCGCACACACACACCAGGCTCCCAAGGGAACTTCAGACTGACAGACTGTGCCTGTGGATGCAAACCCCCCACAGTGGCTCATGGGAAATGTAGGCGGATGCCCCCACACACACACACACACACATGTGATGAGTGTGTGTATGTATGGCTCTGTATGAACGTGAATGACTGCATGGAAGTCCATCTGTGACTATATGTGTGTGTGCATGCATGCGTAGTATTCTGCATTTGTTGTGTTGTTTGTATGTGTGTGTGTGTGCCTGAGCTGAGGCATCTCTGCTGCTGTGGTGACGACGACTCGTCTGGCGTCTCTGACATGAAAGCTGCTCTCCATGGTGCCTCTGGTGCATCTGAGGAGTCCACAGATCTTCCCCTGCCCCTCAGCGATTAAATAAGAATTTTTGATTACAGTAACAGGGTTATTAATTATGAAGTGACCGCGCTGCTCGTGGCTGTTTGGAGAGGACAGGCGCCTCCTAGAGCCTTACACCCACGCTCACCCCCTCACCACCACCACGAGGGTTAGCCGCTCCAGAGTTGAGGAACAGTCGCGCTGGCACAACTGGACAAACTAAGATAGTCATGTGTTGCTGTTATGCCGATTTGGTTTGAGGTTGTTCCCTGAACTAGGGTCAGTTTGTTCACTCTGGCCTGATCATGGTAATAGTTATGGTTATGTGATTTATATGTATATATATGATTTGTCCAAAGTGACTTACAAATAAAAACAATACAATAGTTAAAAACAGTGAACAGTTTTAAAATGTTGGTAAGACTACACTAAGGAAAATAGTAATAATATCAATGCAATATCAATGATCATAGCCTAATGAAAATAAACGAATACCATAAAATACAAACGATAACTCATAAGAACCACTTAATAATTAAGTGTGCTAAACAGTCTTTAGACCCCTCTTAAAAGACCCAAACTATCACAGGAACGGAGAGCACTGGGCAAATCCATCAACAAGGAACAAATGTGGAAAATGTATATATTATCTTATATAAGGACATTGAATTGCCTTGGTATGAAATGCGCTATTTAAATAAAACTGCCTTGTCTTGCCTGTTATAACAACTTAACAACAACTATTTATTATCCTAAGATGGTTTTATATGAAGGAACTTTAGATTTGTGTGTTTGTGCACCTTGGATATCAATCAGTTGCTGATTTAAAGACCTTATTTCTCTATTGGATGAACTACACTGTCAACCAGTGTACCGATATTTGCAGAGATCATAAGAGGTGCCGTTTCTGTGGAAGGGAAGAACCGGATGTGGAGGAGTCAGTGGAGTGAGTGTTTGTGGACTGTAAGCTGAAGACATTGTGCCAGGGTAGAGTTGAAAAGAAAGTATTTCAGGTGTGATATATACCTGTGAATTTGTCACGTTGATCCACTATGCTAAAATGCAAAGCTACTGACAGCCACACAATCTGTCAGAGCTGTCACACACACACAGACACACATAGAAACCATACCACTCTCTATCATACCCACAGGCAAACACACACACACACACACACACACACAAACTCATGTCACATCCACCTAATAAAGATGCTGGTGCACCCTCTTGTCCCCACCTCTTTGTTCCCCTGAAGGCTAATTTGGCGCGCAGCCCAGCTAGCGCAGCCCAGGCACACAGAGCCATTGTAGTTAGCGCCGCTAATCAGCTCAATATGCTCTCTGTAAGGGATGTGTTAAGATGACGAGAGATTGCGCATCAACGCTGAGGGTGAGATTCTTATCCCTCCCTGCCTCCCTTAAGGACACTCACACACACACACACACACTTGCACACACAGACCTGTGATATATGACTCTCTTGCTTTTTGTCTCTCTCCATTTTGTTCTCTTTCAGAAAACATACACACACACACACACAGATACACTCTTTCAGACACACACACACACAAAAATACACATTAGCATGCACACTAACATTAAAAATGGCACGATACACTACCCAAGATGTGCACACACACACACTGCACATACACACACACACACACACACACACACATGTAAGCGCACATTATGAAGTGTCACACTGTCACAAAAGCCACTCCTCCACACGGCAGCCTCTCATTTACAAACAGCTGATTGGCCATCATCTCAAGAGCCTATTTGATGTATGTGGCTGAGCTCATCATTGCTATGGCTGGCTGCCATGGAGATAATGACAGTGGAGGCTCCTCTCACTGGACTATCTGTTGATGTCAGTGTTGGCCTTGTCCACAGAGAGAAAAAGACATGGTCATGACGGGAGACACATGAAAACATTCTATAGAAACATCCGTGGGCTCTATTGATTATTATGTCAACATAAAGATCCAGAAAAACATACTACCTTGCTTCTCTCAGGATTTGTACATACAAGCTGTTGTGAAGACATGTTGTGCCGTTTGAAGGAAAGACTTGCTTTTGTTGGATGCAGGGTAGGAATTTCACGGCGGCCATGGCCGTCGTTGCCCCTTGCGTTGGCCGTGATGCCCCTTTGAAAATCAGAGGTTTACAGGCCATGTGGCCTTGGTCCCCCCTTCTTTCAATATTCTGGTTTGCGTCCGACTAATAGCGTATTTTATTAGCCTATGGCCTGACAAAATAATCTTAGCATTCACAGCGCAAATTAATGTAGTCTTTTACACAGTAGAGAAAGTGACAGCGCACGCAAGAAAGAAAGTGCGTCTAGATTCACCCATTCTTCTCAGTTGAACTACTCGCGAAGTAGCCTACTCATCATACAGACATCACAAGTATCACATCACATGAAAGAGCCTTTTCTCAGCTTTTAAACAATGTTCGTCGTTTGGTGAACGGTTCGCGAGACAAATAAATACTATGATTAAATTGAATCATAAATTCTAGGTTCTGCGCCTATCTCCCTACCCATTCATCTTGGTGGAATACTTCACAAACCCTTCGTTCAAAACATGGCAAACCATATATCAAAATAAACAGCAGACCTTACCGAACACGAAGGTTTAAAGCAGTCCCCTGTACAGTTAGCCATTCCAGAGTAATCCGGTTTTGAATTTGCAGCAAATTTCGACATGCATGTCTCCAAATTTGGGCTTTAAGTTTCACAATGTGTTTAAATGTTTTTCTATGTGATTTCATAACAGGCCAAATACAAAATAAATGTTACAAATATCGCCTAGATGTCGGTAAATATTAAAATCAGAGGATATACAGCTGACTAAGAGTTTGTTAAAGTAGCCTTAATGATCACAAAATGCTAAGCATGCATCTAGGCTATTTGAGTTTCTTAAAGCTGAGCTGTGCTTAAATTGTTCAATACATGATTTCATAACAGGCCAAATATAAAAGAAATGTTAAATATAGCCTAGATATCTGTAAATATTAGATGATCAGATGATTTACAGTTCTATGTAATATGTCATGTTTCATGTTTTTGTAATGTTTCATACAGTGATGCAGGTCTGCTGCTGTGAATAGGCTAAATACAATTTTGATCATTTTTATAGCCTACTGTATAGTTAACTTTGGCCTTGGTGCCCTGACATGTGGCCTTTGTGCCCCCCATCAAATATGCCCAACTGAAGGCCAAGTGGCCTTGCCCCTAAAATTGTGAAATTCCAAGCCTGGTTGTATGTTTTAAATGTGTTGTACAAAAAAACTTTGCAAACATAAACAATTTTGAACAGACTGGTTTTGGTTATGCCTGTGTGTTAAGTGTATTGAAAATGTGATGTCACAGTGTACAGAAGCTTTAAAGCGTTGGGGAAAAACTGATTAAACGAATTGAATTTTGTGTGATTACATAAATCAAATTTGAAGATGAGGTAGGTGGAAAGATTTGCAATATGTGGTGAATTAAAAAAAAAATAGAAAAATGTCACCCAGTATGTCAACTAGTTTCTCACATAAACAGGTCATGTTTATGATAACGTGTGTCGTGGTGTGTGTCTAGGGTGGGCTTTTTGCCTTTCGGCTAGACTTGTGTCTCTGGTGTTCTCAGGCATCTGCAACACATTGGGAAGGAAAGGGTGGTGTGTGTACAAGTGTGTGTGTGTGTGTGTGTGTGAGAGAGAGAGAGAGAGAGAGAGAGTGTGTGAATGTGTTTGTGCATGAGTGTGTGCATGTTGCACAGTGCATATGGATCTCCCTGTAAACAGCAGGAGATGTGGAGTGATCGTTGTGTAGACTTGCACCTGTCTCAAAACCTCTCTTGCTCTCTCTCTCTCCCTCTCTCTCTCTCTTGTTCTCTCTGTGACACATACATATACACACACACACACACACACACACATGCACACACTCTCTCACACACACAGGCACATTCAAACACCGAAACAGGCTCTTCTGGCCCTGACAGTGTGTGTTGGCACTGCTGTACCAGACTGTGTTTGTATGCGGGCCAGGCTGTCCTGGAATGCCCCAGCTGTGTGCTAATGAACACGCGGTTCTCATAAACGGACTCACTCACTCGGCCTGGCCCGCGCTGTGCGCCTGGTCCGACTGTGACTGGGGGCATTCTCATGAGGGAGCCACGACAGCCCCAGACAGCCCGTTCACGACCGCAGAGGAGTTGAGATTCATACAAGAGACAGTTCAGTTTCTGTTTAATTCCGCTCAGTTCTAAAGGGTTCTCAATCCTCTCTGGAGCCCTGATGGCACAGATCATCGGTTCTCATTTGACTTCGACAAGCTCTTACACGATTAGACTAACATGTGCTTAGAGTTCTGTTGTGCAGCTCAGTTGAAATTGATTTAGAACCCCCATCCAAAAAAAAAAAAAAAAAAAACTTAAATATTAGGTGTCCATTCAACTCGAACCATGAATTTCAAAATCTGCTTCACACATGCCCAATCCCGTATAGTTCATTTAGTTCACTTTGTGATGATTCAGAAGCTCCTCAGGAACTGTCATGGTTCAGAAGTGATGCTTTTTGAAGCTCAAGGGTGAGTCAGTGAGATGAGAAATTGGCCCCCAACATCAGCTGGCAAAGAAGAAAAGCTGCCAGCGATTCCCGCAACTGGGTCAGACAGAGAGACAATAGTGCGACCCGAAAGGAAGGCTGAGTGACAGACAGACAAATAGAGAGACAGGGCAGGAAATACTCACACAATGCACATAGAGGGATCATTTACTTTTGATGCCGGATAAGTGACAGAGTCATGCAGAGAGAGGGAGAAAGAGAGAGAGGGAGAGAGAGAGAGAGTTTGATGGTGAACAGAACTACTATCTGAGATATGTGTGAATAAGCGTTGAGGTGAATGTGAGGGATGTAGGATTGAGTAAACATAGGTGAGTGAGTGTTCAAGTGTGTAAGCACGTGAATAAGAGAATAGTGGTAGTTCAAGTTCAAGTTCAAGTAGTTTATTGTCCTGGGTGACGAAATTTCTGGGCTGGGCTAAGCCCCCTAGGTTGAGACATCCTAAAGATGCCCCTGTTGTCATGTGCTCAAAAAAAGGAATTATGAAATGGTGTGTGTGTGTGTGAATGGATGAATGAGTGAGTGAGTGGGTGGATGGATAGACAGATGAATGGTATGGGTTGATAGATAGATGAACCTGCGATGACTCACGAGAGGATGAGTGAGTGAGTGTGAGAGTGAGTGTGTGTGTGTGAGTGAGTGAGTGAATGTGTGTGAGTGAGTCAGTGAATGTGTGAGTGAGTGAGTGTGTGTTTGAGTGAGTGAGTGAATGAATGTGTGAGTGAGTGAATGTGTGTGAGTGGGTGAGTATGTGTGTTTGTGTGGAGGGATTAGATGGCTAGATGAATGGTTGAAGTGAGCCAGAGTGTGCAGGGTGGAGGCAGGGTGTGCAGGGTGGAGGCAGGGTGTGCAGGGTGGAGGCAGAGTGTGCAGGGTGGAGGCAGAGTGTGCAGGGTGGAGGCAGGGTGTGCAGGGTGGAGGCAGAGTGTGCAGGGTGGAGGCAGGGTGTGCAGGGTGGAGGCAGAGTGTGCAGGGTGGAGGCAGGGTGTGCAGGGTGGAGGCAGGGTGTGCAGGGTGGAGGCAGAGTGTGCAGGGTGGAGGCAGAGTGTGCAGGGTGGAGGCAGGGTGTGCAGGGTGGAGGCAGGGTGTGCAGGGTGATGACAAGATATAAAGAGTGACAGAAGAGCAGAACATGTTAGCTAGTAAAGGAGACAAAGGAAGAGGCAGAGAGTGGGAGAGAGAGAGAGAGAGAGAGGCACTGCTGGCCTTGTGCCCGTTTGTGTGTGTGTGTGTGTGTGTGTGTGTGTGTGTGGTGTATGCTGTGCTGTGTATGTGTGTATGTATATGCCAGTGTGTGTGTGTGCTCACGCATTAGCTGAGCCCAGCCCATCACTTGCCTCAGTGCACTCGACCCTTTAATCTGAGCGTAACATCAGGCTTCGGCTTTCAGCCATCGGCCATCAGAAACCCAGTGAGCAGACACCTCTGGCCCCAACCCAGTCCAGATCTGGCTTGGATTTGGCTCATATGTGGCTCAAGTAATTGGCAGAACCACCAAAGCACAGTAGAGAGCCCAGATACATATGTAGGCAGCTCAATGCAAGCTAGTGGCGGTGGGTTTTTGATGCAGTGAGCATGTGACAGATGATGGGAGATCTTCAGCTTTAGCTGAAATGTTGATTTCGCTTTCACTTTTTTTGTGTGCAGTTTGTGTGTGTGTATGTTTGGGATCGTATTTATGAGGGCATACTGTATGTGATTGAAGGACTCTCAACTTGATGCAAAACCCTTTTCATGGAAATGTATGAATGCTCTTTTGTGTGAGCTCAAAAGTGTGTATTTGTGTGTGTGTGTGTGTGTGTGTGTGTGTGTGTGTGTGTGTGTGTGTGTGTGTGTGTGTGCATGCATGTTTTTGTGTATGCTTGCAGGCAAGTGTGTGTGTCCAAGATCACTTGGACATGTACTGTATGTGTACAGTAGAGCATGTGATTGAAGGGCTCAGGAAATTCAAGAAATGCTGTATGCTGTAAAGTGCTTGTGTGTGTGTGTGTGTGTGTGTGTGTGTGTGTGTGTGTGTGTGTGTGTGTGTGTGTGTGACTGAGAGTTGAAGGGCAGGTCTGTAATCAGTGCCAGCCCTCTTACGAGTGTGGAGAAAATTACACGGCCAAAGGGATATTTACACGACAACAAAATGCTTTGAAAACTACTTTTTTTTTTTGTATGCATGCCAGTGCCACATATACAACACTTTTTGAGAACTCATCCTCATCTTCATCCAGATTCACAAAAATGTGGAGAAAACACATTTTCAAGAGAAAATGCATAGTATCATTATAGACACACACAGACACACACAAACACAGACAGGGAACAGGTCATTAGAGAGATACACACACCCATACATAGCCTACTCACATACCTACAAACATGTCTCTGATATATTGGCTAACATGTCCAAAGAGCCAGCCCATTCTGCTCACTGCCGGGATTCTCTGCTCAAAGGGGAAATCCCTGGAAAACCTCACTATGGGCTTCCCCATAATGACACAGTCACTGGTGTGTGTTCACTTGTAGATGTCTCCCATTCTGGTGATCCCCTTTTTGAAATAATAGATTTGCTTCAGGATGGGTTTAAGTTTTAAGCAACAATTAGTGTTCTTAGTTACTTTAAAGCATTATGTTTTTTTCCCAATAATCTTGGAGTGAATTACACAATTGACCTGTCGCTAAGCGCCGATGAGCCAATGGCAGTCCAGCCTCAACTGACTCGGACATCAGCTCGGACAGCTCCATAGGAAACAACAGGGAGGAGGCATAAAATGACAAATTAATGGTTATTTATGGAGTTTATTTCCTCAAAAAACCCCGACGGATAACCATGGTCAAGCGTTAGGGGACGTGTAATACTGATAGCCGGTACCCCGAGAGACTAGAAAACTCTGAACACACTGAGATTAGTGCACAATTCTCTTTCCAGGACAGCCTTCCAGACCGTAGCAGGCTGAGCACTCCTGAGGTCCCTTTCTGGGTTCCTTTTCTGGGGTTCCCTTTCTGGGTTCCTTTTCTGGTGTCCCTTTCTGGGTTCCTTTTCTGGGTTCCTTTTCTGGATTGCTTTTCTGGGGTCCCTTTCTGGGTTCCTTTTCTGGGGTTCCCTTTCTGGATTGCTTTTCTGGGGTCCCTTTCTGGGTTCCTTTTCTGGGTTCCCTTTCTCTGCCCGCTGAGGCCCTGGAGGCCATTTCCTGAGGAGTGTTCCTGTGTTCCTTAGCCAGTTGTGATTGTAGGGTAAAACAGACACAGGACCTGACTGCAAGGCGCAATACAGGAACAGGTGATGAAAGGGTGACAGAAAAGGGATGGAAAGAGAGAGAGAGAGAATCAGAGAGAGAGAGAAAGGGAGCAAGATAGATGGAGAGAAGGAAAAAGAAAGACAACAGGAGGAAAGAAAAGAGAGGAAGAGAGAGAGAGAGAGAGAGAGAGAGAGAAGAATCTCTTCATCATGGGTGGTAATGGGAGGGCAGTCCACAGACACAGCTGGGCACCTCTCTGCCTTCCCGGGGCGAGTGCCATACCAATGCTGTCAAGATTCACTTTGAGCAATAGGCAAACAGTATGAGCATGTGTGTGTGTGTGTGTGTGTGTGTGTATTTGTGCACGCATGTGTTTGTGTGTGTGTGTGTGTCTGTGTGTGTGCCGTTCTGTTTCATTAGACCTCCATCACAGCCAAATGGCCCTTCAGTCCACCAGTCAACATCAGCCAGGGAGAAGAGACAGGCAACGAAGGTGGGCGGCCAACCCCGTCACTACATTAAAACCCTAAAAATAAACACAAAATCCAAAAGAAAAAAAAAACTGAAAAAGAACGAGTGGCACTGTAACACTGGGTGGAGGGCTGTCTCCCTCCCTCCTCCTTGGGTTGCTTCATCCCCCTCTTCTTTTCCTTCCCACCCTCCACCCATTCCTCTCTCACCCCCTCATCCTGTTCTTCGCACGCAGTCTCACCCACACTCACAGTCACGCTGCCCGCAGCCGCCAATACACACACACACACGCACACACACACGCACACACACACACACACACACACACACACACACACACACACACACACACACACACACACACACACACACACAGGCTTAGAGACATTCACTCCTATATTCACATATATGGCTACACATGCACAAAGGACACACTAGACAACAACACTCTTGCACACTACAACACATGCACAGTACACTCTCGCAAATAGACACATCAACACACAAAAACACACCACATTTATATAATCAGTTACACACACACACACACACACACACACACACACATACACACACACACAGTGTACCCAACACCACATAACCCTGAACACCTCAGCTTATACCTCGGCGCTGACTGTATGAACTTCATTACCGTTATTCAAACTCCATTAAGCCCCCACCCCAGCACACTCACACACACATACACACAAACTCTTTCTTTCTTTCTCTCTCTTCCTCGCTCACACACACACACACACACACACACACACACACACAAGCAAACGCACATGCACATGCAGTCATAAACATAAAGTGCCCCACCCTCACATACACTTAACACCATCCCCAGGCCATGCGTAAGTACTTACAATCGAGCACACACCCCTGGGCCTCACCCCCGCATTTGCCCCTAGCTGACCCCGGAGGGTGCTCAGACGCACAGACCACAGGCTCACGGGCAGACGCCGGCTTTGGCAGCGGCCCGAAAGAGGGTGGCGAATGGGCCCAGACTGGCACTGGCACTGGCTATGGCACCAGCGGCAGGCGGGCACAGGCGTAGGCACGGCCACGGGCGATGGGCATGAGTGGTGGAGAGGGAGCGGAGAGTGTGGGAGGAGGGAGAGAGGAGGGCAGGAGAGCTTTAATTATAGGCTCGTGGATGGGGGCATGCAGCATGGCATGGTGCGGTTCAGTATGGCGCATCTCGGCGTGGCGTGGTGCTTTACGGTCTCCGTGAGGCCTGGCATCACTTTTCATCTGAACCACAGGCTGCGGGCAGTGTCTGCCTTTAGATGTACATGCAGAGACACACACAGACACTCACATATGGACTCTCACTCACAGGCACACACATATGGACTCTCACTCACACACATACACACACACAGACACACACACACACACTCTTTCTTTCTACTATACACAACCACAGTGCAGAACTAGAACAAAGAAGGACGATGAAAGACACACGCAAGCACACTCACAAGCACACACACACACACACACACACACACACACACACACACACACAGACACACACACATTTCAAGCCAGGTCAAGCACACACACTCAAAGAGAGAAAGAGCACTAAGGCACAGCAACAGAAAAAGTTGGAGAACTAGAAAAGACACATTAGAAAGTTAAAAAACTAAAAAATGTAAATAATTAAAGTGAAAAGAAAATAACAGAAACACATGCAGATATTGGGACAGCTGCTTCAACTGCTGTGCTTCATGTGGATAAGAGTTCAAATGAGAAAAGAAGGTAAAAGAGAGGGAGAAAGAGAGGAAGAGAGGGAGAAAGAGGAAGAGAGAGGGAGAAAGAGAGGAAGAGAGTGTGAGGGTGAAGAGAAAAAAATCTGAGAATCAGCAGTGGAGATGTTTGAAGTAGGGATCAGTGCAGAGATGCTTTTGAGCGAAGCCTTGGCTAGATGAACAGACCAAACTCATCTCAGATCATCTCCCCCACCCCCCTTCCTCTCTTCTGGACTGTCTCATCCTCTCTCTTTCTCTCTCTCAGTCTCTCTCGCTCTAGCTCTCTTTTCCTCTCTCTCTTTCTATCTCTCCCGAGGGATATCACCTCAAAGTGTCAGCGTCTCTCTTTGAAAAGTTGGTCCACAGCACCCAGCCAGCCATCCCGCCTGTGACCGTTTCCCTCCTCTCCCATGCTGTTTGGACGTGGCAGGAAATGCTAAGTCAGGCAAGACACTTCTGAGAATGTTTCTCAGTTTCTCCTCTCCCTCCCTCTTTCTCTCTCTCTGAAACACATGCTGAACCCCCTGACAGAGGACACTGGACATCTCATACACTTTCTCCTGTTGCCCCCCCCCCTCTCTCTTACCCATGTGTCCCATCACTTTATTCTTCTTTATCTCTGGTGTTCTCTCTCTCTCTCTCTCTCTCTCTCTCTCCCTCTCTCTCTCTTTCTGCTTTCATGAATTCCCTATTCCAAATGCTCAAGTTGTGAATGTGAAGTTTGTAACTCTGCTGCAACTCCAGTGCTCTGTGTCCTTCAGCCGAGTCTTAGGGCCTGTCCACACGGAGACGCTTTTTAGGTTAAACGGAGAGGTTTTGCTTCGTCTTGGCCGAGCGTCCAAACGAATCCTGTAAACGCAGTGCCCGAAACCGCACTTTTCTGAAACCTGGTCCCAGAGTGGAGAAATCTGAAACCGTAGCCGTTTGAGTTCGTTTAGACAAGCGAAACCGCGACATCCTGCTTGCGTGTCGATGATGTCATCGCCACACCTCAGCTGCCCTGGACTTGCACTTATAGTATTGCCTAACAATACTAGTTTTCATACATGACATTACCTACGATTACACTCCGTTAAGATAAATATCACAACTGATGCTGCGCAGCACCGATAGCTTATGACTTGGTGGACTGAACACTGTTTTTCCCGGTGTTTTTTTATGCATTCTAGCTACTGTCAGTGACGCGAGAGAACTTAAGTGCCAGTGTCATTAATTTATTTTACATGTCTTACAACATATATACATGCATTCACAGTCGAGTGAAATCAGATATAAGCATACAAAGACGCTTAAAACTCACGTTAAGCCGATGGTAGCACACCGAATGCGAATGCACGATTTGATGCAGGCAAAAGTATTGACTATTACTAACGAAGGTTTTATAGCAATATTATAAATGTGGCGACAGAATAGCCTAGAACTTGGGTAAGCCTTGCGTTTAGTAGCCTAATTGCGGTAATAGCCAAAACTAATGTAAATTACGGACTATCCTACAACCAAAGAAAGTAAAGGTGATTAGTAGGCCTACCTGCGTTAGCCAAATAAACGACGGGACTGCACCCTTCACAAACCGTAAAATAAAGTTTATTAGTTTTACAGTTGACTACAGTTGACAGTTCACCATCAGTACACACAAACAATTCTGGTTTCCTTGCACTAGCCATTTCGCCATAGCCTATTCTGTCTGTTTTTAAAGCGCAAGTTTTGCAAGTTTTGGTGAATTTCTGTAAAGACACAGTGCCACCTATAGGCCTGGGGTATGAAGTAACGTGTTGAGTCGTGTTGAGATGGATCCGTTTGGACGCAAATATTCTTGATACGGTTCCAGGGAAGACGGAGGAAAAAAAGATCGGTTTGGTACGTGTGGACTAGGCCTTAGTTCTTGCTTGCACCTGTAAATGGCAGAGGACAGGTGGAACAGAGACAGGTTAAGAGTTAAAGGTCATGTGAATGTGAATTCCTGAGCTGTCAAACGTGTGTGTGTGTGTGTTTGTGTTGTGCATGTGTGTGTGTCTGTGTGTTTGTATCTGTGTGTGACTACTGTGTAGAGAGCAGAACAGCTATTACGCGATTACAAGGGTGTGGACTACTGAGAAAGAAAGAAAGAAAGAAAGAAAGAAAGAAATAGAAAGAGATTTTTAAGCAGACCAATAGTCAGTGGTCTTTATGGGCCGCTGACCCCTTCTCGTCCCCTCCAGCTCCACTTCTTCACTCTTTCGTCTCTCACACCCTTTTCCTTTCTTTTTAGTCCTTTACAGCCTTACCTCCCACTTTTGTTAAGATGTCTGTTGACACTGTTGAGATGAGACTGTGTTTTGCCCTCTCTCATGCAGACAGCCTCTTTATATGTTTCCCTCTTCAGTGCTCCTCTCCTGAACCCTGTCAGACTCTGTCTGCTGCTCCCTGTCTCTTCTGATCCAAAGCGAAACATTTAACGTGTGAAAGGTTTAGTGGGGGAGTGGAGGTAGACTCAGAAAACTGGTTCACATAAAAAGAAAACCCCCTTTGAAGAATAATTCCTCTCTCAACCTCTCATGGAATATTGTCTTAGCACTGTCCTACCATGCTACTACACCAACGCTCGAATGTTGAGTGCCCTTGGGAGTTCATGACTCTGTGAACTTTGTTGTACATCTGGTATTTGACATTAATGATGATGACAAATAAGTGTGTTGGAGAGGACAAAAATAAAAATGTTCAAAGGTAAAAAATAAAAGAAATACCCAAAAGTTGTGTAATTAAAACCGATGACACATTTCTTGCTAACTTGCTAGCTGCCTGCGACTCCAAAGTTCTTCACCCAGAGATTTTGCCTTTGAAGATATGCATCTGTCTCAGCCAAGCTGGGGTAATGATAGGCTGTCTGCGCTGGAGTTGTAATAACCACAGTTCAAAGGTATGAACAAAATGATGAATTATCCAGGTTTGTTACCTTCAGCTCAACTTGGGAAGGCGTCCCTCAACCACACGGCTGGGAATAGATTCAAACCGACTCGTGACAGTTGCACCTATTATTTGACGATGCTTGGAGGGGCTCTCTGCCGCTCTCAAATTGGATGGCGTCTCTGGGAATGAATTATCAAAGGCGGTGGCGGAGATTAATAAATCATCAGCCAGTTTTCTCAGCCGTGTTATGTTTATTTCACAAACTCTTCTTCTGACTCCTTTTTCTCTCTTCCTTTCTCTCCCTCTCTCCATCTCTCTCTCCCTGTGTCTCTGTATCACCCCATCTCTTAGTGTTTGAGTCTCCTCTATATTCCCTCTGCCCAGATCTCCACTGTCTGAGACAACGATGACGCATACAAGTATAGGAAGCACTGAGGTAGTAGTTCCCGTGTGTGTGTGTGTGTGTTGGATGGCATGGGTCCTCCCCCTCCAGACACCACTGCCCTACTGCCACCTTCCTTCCTGTGTGTGTGTGTGTGTGTGTGTGAGTGTGCTAGCCCAACAGCTCCTCTGATTAGCAGTCTGTAATTCCCTCATGGTAAACAAGGTCACTGGAGACTGAAGGTCGATAAAGTGCAGAGAGGGAGAGAGAGAGAGGAAAGGGAGATAAAGAGAAAGAGAGAGAGAGTTTAATATTCAGACTCACAGTGCATCTTAAATATTTTATTACTTCCAGCTGTTTGATGTTAAGGAGGCTCACTGGAGACGATATATACCCCCCACCACACACAGACAGACAGACACACACATACATACATATAAACACAAACAGCCATACACACAAGGAAACACACACACACACACACACAGAAAGAAACATACCCTTTTGCTGGAGTACTGTGCATGTCTGATTTGAATATATGATTTCTCCTTTCATTATTAACTGTATTTATTTATTAATTTGTTAGCCTCAGAGTTAATTATCTGTGCGGTCTTTATTGCTTGTGTGGCCTGGGTGCTCTTCTCCCTCTCGACCTCACGGGAGCTGAGAGAAAACATTCATCCCTGGGTGAGCGCTGTCCTTCATTTTTTCTTTCTGCCCTTCTTTCTCTGTTCTGCTGTTTATTTATTTGTTTTTTGTCCCTTTCCATTTTCTTTGTTATTTTCTTAAGTTCTTTCTTCATTCATCCTTTTTTGTCTCCTTATGTATCTATCTGTGCTTGACTCTCTTCTCTCCTCAGAGAGAGAGAGAGAGAGAGAGAGAGAGAGAGATGTGGTCAAGAAGATGGGGTCAAAATATGAGAGTGAGAGTGCAAAAGCCTGAATAAATGAACTCCTGAATGATCTGGTCACTCCTCAACACTTAAACACAAGTCCAGATTCTATCCCTCTCAACCTCATCTGAAGTCCTACTCAGCTTCTACCACTCATTCCTGGCATTTCATAAGAAAATGTTTTGCAAATGTTTTTCTAACTCTCTCTTGAGCGTGATTGTTATGACTGTATGGCTCACCACCACACAGCATGTTTGTATAGGCCTACTCCATGTGGCTGCATGTGTGAATGGGCATCTGAATGCGTCGCTACTCAAAGGTCCCTGCTGAGGCCTTTGTGAGGACTCCCTTTAGTAGCGTGCATGAACTCTCCTATAAACCCTGTCTTTGTGAAAGCTCCTTTTGTGTAGAGTGGAAAAATGTGTTTATATGCTCTCCGAATCGCTCCTCCTCAGTTGGAACAGGGTGGGTTTGTGTGACTTGCACTCTTCTCTTCCATCTCTCTCTCATTCTTTCTCTCTCCTCTCCTTCTCTCATCTCCCTCCTTCCTCATTGCCTCTGTCTACCCCAGAAGTTCAATCAGCATCAGAGCTTGCCCAATTAATTCTGTGTGAATGCAGTGTGCGATGACATAATTAACAGTTATTATAAGCTTAAATTAAATATGAATAAATATTCATTGATGATCAGTCAAGAGGAGAGAAGAATAATCCACTTTGGAAGGAAGCGTACTCTTTCACAGTCCATCGCAAGACAAAGCAGCCATTCTTTTGCACCCCCATAATCTTTCCATAATAATTAGACTCTTCTATTTCTCTTATAAACTGTGGGGTATTCAGTTTAGAGGATAGTCTCATAATTAATAAAAACAATGAACATATATTAGTCTCACACTCTTGAAATACTGGCATCTCATTATTGCAAATGGTGGCGATATTAGTGCTAGAGAATTTTCTACCTGTGGATAGTGTGTGTGTGTGTGAGAAAGAGAGAGAGAGAGAGAGATAAAATGCAAAGATGTCTAATATGTCTAATATGTATGTAGTCTCACAATTGTCCTTTCTCTGTCTACCCCTTACACACATACAGTACACATTTTATTCTCTTGCGTTCACACACACACACATCTATCTATCTATCTATCTATCTATAGATAGATAGATAGCTTAATGAGCACGTGTGTGAAAGTTTGAACACAACAGAGGCAACAAAGGAACTGAATGCCGACTGAGGCTGCCAAAAGTGTAAGTGTAAAAGTGCAGAGGAGCACGGTGTGTAGAGAGGGAAAGACTGATTTAGTGAGAATGATTAGTGGACAGAGAGACTGCATTGAGAGATGGATAGAATAAAAGGGTGTTTGTCAGAGAAAGATAGAAAGAAGTAGGAAGAGGCAGAAGACTGGTTGAAGAGTGGATCATGGTGTCTGGATCAAAACGATATGCATGCATGCACTGCAGACTATGAGGCAGGCTGCCTTCCAACAATGTACTGGAATGTTTGTGTGAGTGTGTACAAGTATATGTGTGTGAGTGAGTGTATGTGTGTGTGAGTGAGTGTATGTGTGTGAGTGTATGTGTGTGTGTGTGTGTGTGTGTGTGTGTGTGTGCGTGTGTTTGTGTGTGAGTGAGTGTATGTGTGTATGTGTGTGTGTGAGTGAGTGTATGTGTGTGTGCGTGTTTGTGCCTCTCCAGCAGGACCCTAGATCAAAACCATGCCGCCCCTCCTTCTCCCCCTCTCCATGACTTTCTCTCTCCTCCCCCTCTCTCATTAAAATCTGTGGGCTCTGGTTTCTAATTAAATCCCACTTGAAAAGTCTTAAAAGTCAGCCTCAGATTGATTCAATTTGCATTTCTGAACAGGGAACATTGCCTATAAGGATTAATAAATTGGTCGAAAAAATGCCTCTTTCTTCCCTGTGTCATCACAGCTCCTAAGACAACATCCAAGAAAAAATATCCTTGCAACACAGAACACACACATGAACACATGCTTACACACATGCACAGGCACAAAGCCATGAGATGATGCATATACACACACACACACACACTATTGTGTGACTAGTTTGAGTCATGATGGCTCTGCCATACCCTGTTCATTTTTATGCTTCAAGGTACTTGATTGAAAATGATTGCAAAACATGAGTTGTCTTTGAGTTCAGTTAAAATTACTTTTACATCAATCTATTGACAGCCAACCATAAAGAATATTGCAACATTGCTTACAGCTTCGCAGATGTCTCATGTTTGAAATTTTTAGAATGAACAGAATGATTGACACCTCACCATGTGCTTGGTTGTCTATAGCTATGGAGGGAGAAAAAAACGTATGCATGTTTGGGTAACTTACTACCTGTGCTATTTATGGTGCTGCCACATCCCTTCAACCTTTATAAAAATATCTGTGCAAATATTATGGATCAACATTAATTGCCGACTTCATTAATTGCCGTTTCTGAAGCTACACATGCACATACTTTTATGAATTATGCATTTTGTCTCACAATATTATTTTGACTCTTCACAAACAAATATTTCTAGAGGTCTACTGGTACATAAAACCTGTTCTTCAGTACAACAGATGTATTACTGTTATCTTTATTGTATATATGTAACGCCAACATGTGCTGATTGCATTGATTAGATACAGACACACAGACATATGAACATGGAGTGTGTTGCTTTCCATTCAAGCATTCAAGCCATGTAGACCAAAGTAAGTGAAACCTGCATGATCTCTCTCTCACTCAAGACTACTGAGAGAAATAAATGTGTACTGTATATCAATTGCACTTCACTTGCAATGCACAGCTGTAGGCCTACTGGAAACAGAACAACACTGACACCCAGTGTAAGTGATGATTACAGCAAAAACAAAGAATATACACCCGTCTCTTCTTTCATTTGACTGAACTGCAATTTTTTATTTTCATTGAAATTTCACTTTGCAAAAAAAAAAAATGCTATTCTTCACCACCTTCAGCGGCAACATAGCCTATAGTAGACCCATTTTAGGTCAAACTATTTACATACAATTTATATGTTCAATCAAGCTAATGTTATTAGGACTGGAATACAACTCCACAAAGCAATCACAGGTGCTTGTGTGTATCTGAGTGTGCTTTGTGTAGGCCTACGTGAGTGACTCCCGCTGGACTGAGGCCTCTTTTGATGCGATGCGGTTCGACAGCCGTGAAGCAGCTCAAATCAAGCGAGTGGGCGGCTGCAATTAACCCCCTCTCGCCGCGTGAATCCACTCATCATTGCCTGGAGTGGAGGGGGCTGTTTGCCCACACTGGACGTGTCGCGGTCGACCATGTGCTTTCGCTCTGCGGAGTCCCCTCCTCTGCCGTACACTAAGAGGACTCTCAGCGATGCCTTTGTGGAAAATGGGCGTCACCAAACCAATTGGCCTGGGCAGCTCTGATTTCTTCGCTCATTCTCTCCTGATACAGCCTAAACATTCTTGTTATTAAAGAACAGAGACGTGTGTACGATCATTCGTCACTGCCATTTGTGTGGTTACTGTAGCTTGGATCAGAATGTGGCGCCTTACAGCAGGCTCAAACCGCACACGCACAATTTCATGAAGGACGCAGAAGAATTTAGATGAAAGAGTTGTTTGTTTTGAATGCATTTGACTAAATACTGGACTGGACGAAACCATGTTTTGCTTATTTCACTGAAATAGGCTATTGTACTCTTTAATTACATTGTAATTGACGGAACATGTTAATGTTGTCAAATGAACAACAGAAATCATATCTTTCTTCACTGATATTGTACCTCTACAGCTCTGTGGTACCTCCAAATGTTAAATATTTTTAGTTTTACTAAATCAGTGCACTTACCTCGATGGTCATAAGCCATTTTGGCAACTTCATGTCAGTAAGTACTTCAGATTCACTGAGTTTCAAGCAGTTCAGTACTACAGATTCAAGCAGTTTTGGTGCACAAACAGTTTACATACTTTACAGTGTCATTCCTGTCACATCTATCAAATGACAATGGTTTATCTATAAAAAAAAAAATCTCCAGGAAGAATAGCAGGCCACATATTTCGATTTGTTGCAATAGACAACTTAGTGTTGGATCTAACTTCTCTCTCTTACTGTCAACTCGGGACATGTGGGTCAGGTGGCATGGAGCTGAAAATGTAATAGGATAGAGATAAGATGTTCCTCTTGCACATATATACAATTTGGAAGGGTAAAACCATCACCCAGAGATTTATAGTGCAAAAGTCTTAAAGGGACACCAGGCAACGTTTTCGTGTTAATTACTCATCTTCGTATGTCGGTATATGGTTAAATGACTCATTACAGGGCGAATGAAGACTCTCTCGCCCGCCCCTATACTACTTGTAGGAAGAATATCCCGCTTGCAAGTTCAGTGTATCGTACCCGCCGACCGAAGCAGGATCAGTTTACATTCTGCATCCACAGCACAGAGGCAGGCTAACGAAACGCTAGCGATTGTTGCAAATGTGTGTATAATGGCAGAGCCGGCGAAGAAGCAGCGAAAACTCTTGACGGAAGATGCAAAGAAAAGGAAAAAAGCTTCAGAACGAGCGAGGGGGAGTTTCGTAGAGAAAATAGCATCAGGCTTGCCTGGTGTCCCTTTAACAATTTCTTTCACAGCTCTTTTTTACAACCAGCAATAATACAATACAATACAGCAATATACATTTTAACCTTCAGCTTGCTTCTGTATGGAAATCTTATATTACATAACTGCAGAAATGATGAAAATGTTATTGACGAATTATTTTGCTCAAACAAGTCAGCGCTGAAATGTGTGTAAGAGTGTGCGTAAGTTTGTACCTATAAGAACAAATCCAAGATAAGAAAACACTGATGCATGTCAGACTCTTCATGACGGTAGGAGTGGTTGGGGAATTAGGCCCACCGACCCCACACTAGGGGATCAATACAAACCAAGTAGGTGTTACAGTGCAGGCCACAAGCAAGAAAGATAACAACAATGTACACAAACAACAAACAAACAGCATCCAAAAGTACACAACTGTTTTTAAAGCTGCAGTTGGCAAGATTTTTTTGACCATATTCACTGAAACCGACACTATGCTCCGACAGAACAACATAAATCAGCCGGTTTTAGAAAAAAAACCCCGCACTTCTACCTCCACCTAGAGCCTGTTATTTGTTTTGCAAAAATCCATAGCTCCCGGTTCTTCTGGTCCAATCAGAGCAGGGCTGTGTGAGATCTGACTGTCAATCACAGTCTGGTGCAGTCTGGTGCGCACTGACAAGCACAAACTCGATGAGAGGGTGCTCGGTGGTAGTGGGGGAGGGGCATGAGAGTTGTAAACATTCAAAATTTTGGCTAAGTCCCCTCAATCTGTCAGACTTGCCAACTGCAGCTTTAAGAGACAAGTGTGACTCGGACGCTAGGGTATCCATACCCATACACAGAACAGTGAAGTGTGGACACATGTTCTGTAATGCGTTATTATGACAATCTGCAATGCGTTATTATGACAATGACTCTGGCGCCATCTTCTGGAAGACAACAAGAATCTCCATTCTATTTATTCTATCGTTCCATCCTATCTTTACCCAGTTTGACTAAAGCAGCAGTAGAGTTTTGGCTGCTGCAGACGATGATTGCCCAGGAGAATGATTATGTGTGATCAGCAGATTAAGTGTGAAAAGGCTTGTAGAGCTGTGACGAAGTGGAGAAAACATTGTGGCAACCACACGCAGCTTTCTCTACACTTGTGTGCCAAATGATGATGCCAAAAGCTCATTATTCGGTCATTGTGGGAAATGTAATCAGCATATGCAATGCATATACATAAGTAAGGTACAAAGACATACAGACAAACAAGGAGACACATAATCTTTTAACAGAATCAAATCAAATTTACTGCCTTGCACAACAGACAAGGAAGGAGGAAGTCATTTGTCCCCAGGGCCATTGAACTGTTCAATGCTTCACTTAAGGGAAGAGGAGAGATAGACTTCTCTGCATAGTCTGTCTGCCTCTTCACCCCCTTCATGTTTGAATACTGTCTGTCCACTAGCCGCTTTTTACCACTGTCTTTCTGCCTCACTGTTTGCGTACTATATTAGCACATTAGCACATATGCATAACCCCTCCCTCCATGCCATAGCCAAACTGTGGCCACACGTATATCTTTTCTTAAAATAGTTATATATATAGATATATAGACTCTATTCTTGCACTGTTGAACTGTTGGACTTACTCATTTGCACCATCACCATGACCACTATCACCATTGCACTATCACCATGACACTCACTCACACAGAGCACCTACCTTACTATGCACAGAAAATCACAGGCTCAGTCCCTGCCTCAGTCATTGCAAGCGCCTCTTGATTGATTAATCACCACTATGTGGATACTGTTTTTAGAATTGATTTAGATTAAGTGTTAGTTAGTATAATTTGTATTTTAGTATATTCTTTATCTTCTACTGTCCTTATTGCTTAGTTGTGTTTTTATATTATATACTTTTAATTACTTTTTCTGCTGTTAGTGAATGTGTGTGTGTTGTCTGTATGCTACTGAGACCTTGAATTTCCCCTGGGGATCAATAAAGTATCTATCTATCTATCTATCTATCTATCTATCTATCTATCTAGGTGTTTTTGAATACATAATTGTTTATGCTCCTTACCAGAGTTCTTGGATAGATGAGCTGGGGCCCCCTGTCAGTGCTGGGCCCTTAGAATCAATCTAAACCGCAAAAGTGCCCTTGCTCAACTGTACATCACCCAACAGGAGCAGGATGCACTCTAAATCTAATTCTGTTTCTATTGCATTTCTAATTTGAGCTTGCTTCAGCTTCGGAGAGCAAGCTACACTCTGGGGGCTAGAGTGGGTGCTTTCTTGATCAGCTGGGTGATGCTAGCCTACATGTCCACATGAGGTCACCACTGAGGTGGACACCAAGGTATTTAAAGGTGCTCTCCACCTCACACTCCCAGATTCCTCATATCCACAATCAAGCCTTTCAGTTGGGTTACTACGTCCAGGACGGTACGGTATGGTGGCCAATTCATGTGTGAAAATGCTTCCTTGTCCTCCCTGAAGCACTCTTTCAGTTTGTTAATTAATTAATAAATTAATTAAATTAATCCTGGTGTGGTCATGTTGTCTAATAACTTCAGATTTACTCTATTCCAAAGTGAAGGGCAGGCCAAGAGTATGAAATACATGAAGAGATGCACTCATCATACATAGTGCCCGCTGCACAAGCCTCGGGCAGTTTAATAATCTGGAGTTGTCTCAGCTGGACTAGTGTAGTGGGCCCAGCAAAGTTAGCCTGCCAAATGAAGTCCTACCTGAATTGAATGACCAGGTAATCTCATCAATGGATTTTTTTTTCCTCTTTTTTGTTTGTTAAATACAATAGAATATTTTTTTTTTGCCACACTGCTCCGCCATGGACACTACAGAGAGAAGATGGAGTGAGACAACAGCTGAAAACAAGATGAGGGAGGGTTGCATGTAACATGATTTCCCCCCCAGACAATGTCAGTGGTTGGTATTTTGGAAATGTTAAGGTTTTGTGTAAAATACACTTTCTTAAAATTATATGCATGGACACATAGCCTATCAATAAGAGCCGTCGGGTGACGACAGAGCCTTGCTCAGAATGTTAAAGAAGTTGAAATGCCTTGGTATTTAATTCGAAATGGAGATCATATAGGAGGGTCAAGATATGGTGACCCTCTACCTGATTGGACATTTTTGTTATGTTTTGTTATGTGAGCACACATGCGCGCGCGCACACACACACACACACACACACAAACAATCCTATGGGGGTTAGTAAATCATAGGTCAAGCGTTTGCTATGGCTGAATTATAACAGCCAAAAGTGATACCAAATGAAAGAGATGTGCTGCGACTTTTTTCTTTGGCCAGGCAGTCTACATGTTCGCCTCTTGGCCGACAGGAGGCATACTTTCCCAACATTTCAGTCTAACCAAATCCCCCCATCTAGCTCCGAGTAGGCTACTGGTTCGTGGCTCGGCTGGCAACCCCATTCGTCTCGTCTCTACACACACAAGCACATTCGAAACATGGCGGATAGGCACTACTAACCCACATCAGAAAATACACAAACCCACCTCAAGGTAAACCCACTTCTGGAGCATGCAAGTGATTATAATCAGTTCCACTCCCAGTCTCTTCGTTGCACATGAACGTTCTGCGTTCTAGGCGATTTCCCGGTGCATGTTTCAAACACGCTGTCACATTTGTTTGGTAGTTCGCAACATTATGGCTCATGGCTAAGAAAACAATGTTAGCTGGGTTCCCGCTATCACGTAGCTTAGCTTATTAAAGCGTAATAGCTGCTGTGAAGCATGCTCGGCGTATTCGTTTTGTGTTGAAGCGCGCCGTTGTATTTATTGTTCTTGGGTGCCCAAGTTATTTACGCACAAACTGAACACGACGCGTGACTCAACCCTCCCTGGTCAGCTCCCCATTATAACATTAGTCCAGTGTTCGGGCTTTGTGTTTTGAAACGGTAGCCTACAGCTCACGCTTTCTTTTAGGTAACCTCAATTCAAAAGATTTTTTTATTTTTTTTATAATTCATGACCTCTTTGATACTACTGTGACTTTTTGTTACCTGCTTCAGGAAATCAGATTGCTGTTCCATCTTAATCTGACGCTAGCTAATCAGTTAGCTGCGAATGGGATAACTGTCCCAGGAATATAACGTTGCTCGCTCCTGTCAATTTTTTTCTTGGGAAGAAGGAAGAGGGAGGGAACTGCTCGCCTATGTTTGGACGCAATCCCTTGAGTTGGCGCAAGAAAAAGGCGCAATTCTTTTGAAAGAAATCACAACTGAAGGCGGCACATTTCAACAGTTATGCAAGATTGAGGTAGGTAACATTTTTTAATCACCGATGTTGTTTGTCTTTCAGTTGTAATTCAGCCTTCAAATGTTGTAAAATAACGTCGTTTTTCATTATTATCCTTCGCCCATGCACGCTTCTTATTTAATCAACTAACGCTACGATTGTTAAAACGGAATCTGTAATCAGATAACATTACTTCTTTCGTATCTCACTGACTGTTCATAATAAACAATCACAGACTAGCCATGCCCCCCTAGCTTCGGTAGTTCGAAGATTTACTCTTCTCCAGACAAAACAAATGTTCCCTCTCGGATGAACTGTCTATGACACCCTCTAATTGTCTGACCTGTTGACCCACACGTCTGAATATAAAATTGAATTGACTGACAATAACTCCTTTGGGGACAGACACACCTCTATCTCCGGTGTGGTGTCGGCATTCCATTGCTTACTAGACCTAAAGAGCGAGAGGGGAAATTAATTTCCATGTTTATTTTTGCTATGCAAATATCTTCTTATGTTCAGCTCTCTTGTATGACTGACCTCCTGTTCACTGGGACAAGAGGGGTTGGGGATGACCAGTGTTTGCCCTTAAGCCTGTGGCTGTGCATTGGCATACGGGGAAAAATCCCCTCATCACTTTCTCTATTGCTTTCTACTCTCAGGGTGCATCTCTGTTCAGGGATTGGTTATAGCTGGACAATGAAGAAGCCAGTACCACAAAAAGGTAGGGTCATGCTTACTTTAGTCTAACAAGTTCAACATAAACAAATGTTAATGATGGTGAAATAGTTGTGAATATCTTTCATGTCATACCATCTTTCATCAGATAAGAGATAATAAAAACATCTCTAATTATCAAATGACAGACAGTTTCTACATTGCATAGTAGGGGTAAAGTTCTTAGGGGACTAAGTTCTCACCATCTCTGCACAGCTATTGAGTGGAAGGATGGAAGACGAATCAAACATCCACGCAGCGGCCGACCGTCGCGGGTGCCATCTCAATACCAAGGTACAAACCACCATAACATAATATCAGTGACAGGCTGGAATCACAAAATATGCTCATCACATTTCCTCTCGACTGCATTCATTTATTGTAAATAAACAAACAGGTTAACTTTCCTGTTTAACAACAGTTTGTGTACTTTTCCCATCAGGAAATATCTCCACTCAAAAAAGCAACCCTTTTTATCAAGTCAGATACAGTAGTCTCTGTCTGTGGATTTTGAGTATGAAACACAAAATGATTAGTGAGCCATGCAACATGCAGCCATCCAACTTAATACAGTACCTGAGACAACTAGCTGTGTGTTGGTTACAGACCCTGCAGTTTTGTTCTTGTAAAAGGACTGCATTAATTGTCTCTTCTCCTGATGTCCAATCAGCAGGCCACTTTAGCTGGGACAAATACCTGAAGGAGACGGGTGCTACTGCTGCTCCAGCCCACTGCTTCAGACAGGTTAGTGTCAACCACTCGCTACTCACCAAAACCACAGGGTTTCCATGATGCTGTGGACCAAACGTGAAAAGAACTGGAGCCGGTTCCCTGATAACGCTCACTCTTAGCGCGCTAAGAAGACTCGAAAGATATATCTTACCAAAGTTGTTCATGTTCCTAAATGTGTTCCCCGAAGTGTCCCTTAGGAAGCTTCTTAACATGCTGCCTCTTACGTTCGACGTTACAAAGGCGCTGTCCCAAGTGAAGGTGCTGAATTAGTTGGCATCGATTGCTCAGGAATCGATTTTCCACTTCACGCGAAGGTGCATGATGGCGTTAAGAAAGACAACACGTTCTATGCAAATGAAACATTCCTCAAATTATTCCAGTAACATTTATTTTAACATAGTTTAAGTTATCAGTAAAATATACACTATTAATTAAATTAATTCAATTAAATTGTCAGTAATATGTTCACACGATATGTTGTGACCTGCACGTTTATGGCCGCGTATCCCTTTCGCAATATGTACGCCTGATCAATCACTGATGGATTGGCGATAGGGATGAGTGTGCCAAGGCCCAAGACTCTGGGGATGCCAGCAATGGCATGACAGCCCTGGTGCACCTCCTGGACCTCCTGACGTGTTGCCAGCAGCGGATGTAATCCCCCGGCATGGCGCAGAAGGGCGTTGGTGACATTGTGGATGCACCTCCACACCGGAGGTCTTGCTTAAGCCGTAGCCCTCTCCCAAGACCACGATGAAGCTCCCTGTAGCAAAAAACCTTAGCGCTGCAAGCAGCTGGACTTCAGGGCTTAAAGCAAAATTCTGTCGCGTTAGCCTGGCAAGCGCATGTTTGAGAAGGTGCAGCAGCTCCATAATGAGTTGTCTTGGGAGGCGAACATTTTTTTAAATATAGCCACGTCAGGCAAAATATCAAAAGGGCTTAAGTTTTGCCGAATAAAAAAATGTACATGGACTAAACGGCTCCGCCCGGCTCCTTTTACGTTACTTTCGTTACTTTTACGTTGCTTTCGACTTTGGGCAGAACCCAATATCTGTTCCTAAATATGTAGGCCTACATAAAGTTCTACTATGGAGGACATAACAGGTATTTCTTTTGTGCTCTTTATTATAAAAAAAAATGCCTCGCTACTCACCAAAACCACAGGGTTTCCATGATGCTGTGGACCAAACGTGAAAAGAACTGGAGCCGGTTCCCTGATAACGCTCACTCTTAGCGCGCTAAGAAGACTTCGAAAAGATATATCTTACCAAAGTTGTTCATGTTCCTAAATGTGTTCCCCGGTGTCCCTTAGGAAGCTTCTTAACATGCTGCCTCTTCGCTCGGCGTTACAAAGGCGCTGTCCCAAGTGAAGGTGCTGAATTAGTTGGCATCGATTGCTCAGGAATCGATTTTCCACTTCACGCGAAGGTGCATGATGGCGTTAAGAAAGACAACACGTTCTATGCAAATGAAACATTCCTCAAATTATTCCAGTAACATTTATTTTAACATAGTTTAAGTTATCAGTAAAATATACACTATTAATTAAATTAATTCAATTAAATTGTCAGTAATATGTTAACACGATATGTTGTGACCTGCACGTTTATGGCCGCGTATCCCTTTCGCAATATGTACGCCTGATCAATCACTGATGGATTGGCGATAGGGATGAGTGTGCCATCCACCAGGCCCAAGACTCAGGGGATGCCAGCAATGGCATGACAGCCCTGGTGCACCTCCTGGACCTCCTGACGTGTTGCCAGCAGCCGGATGTAATCCCCGGCATGGCGCAGAAGGGCGTTGGTGACATTGTGGATGCACCTCCACACCGAGGTCTTGCTTAAGCCGTAGCCCTCTCCCAAGACCACGATGAAGCTCCCTGTAGCAAAAAACCTTAGCGCTGCAAGCAGCTGGACTTCAGGGCTTAAAGCAAAATTCTGTCGCGTTAGCCTGGCAAGCGCATGTTTGAGAAGGTGCAGCAGCTCCATAATGAGTTGTCTTGGGAGGCGAACATTTTTTAATATAGCCACGGCAGGCAAAATGTCAAAAGGGCTTAAGTTTTGCCGAATAAAACAATTGACATGGACTAAACGGCTCCGCCGGCTCCTTTTTACGTTACTCGTTACTTTTACGTTGCTCGACTTTGGGCAGAACCCAATATCTGTTCCTAAATGTGTAGGCCTACATAAAGTTCTACTATGGAGGACATAACAGGTATTTCTTTTGTGCTCTTTATTATAAAAAAAAATGCCACAAACAGAGCACTTGACAAGAAAATATTGGGCTTATAGGCTTCAACACCACCACTAAAGCCCTATGAAACAACATCAAATAACATAGCCTCGCTACATCTTGGGCATATAGGTGAACACAAAATGGATGAGGGCTTATTTTATAGCCTTATACTCTTTCATTAAACAGGCGCTCAATCTCGTATCAATAGGCTGGCAGTTGAGTTAACGGCAGTAGACAGAATAGGGGACCGTGTAGGCTAGGCTACAACTAACACTTACATTCCTCCCCTTAGTTTCAACGAGTTCGAAGTAATGTGAATAGGCTACCTCCATCCCTCAGAAGTTAGCGTTGGCTTCGTCTCGCTTTGTATGATTGCTTTTCATTGCCACCAGCCTCTGTCACGTACCGTGTGGAGATATAATTGCACTTCATGCTACCAGCCTCTGTGAGGCAGAGGCAGAAAAACAGTGGTAAAAAGTGGCTTGAGGACAGACAGTATCCAAACATGGAGGGGGTAAAGAGGCAGACAGACTATGCGGAGAAGTCTATCTCTCCTCTTCCCTTAAGTGAAGCAACGAACAGTTCAATGGCCCTGGGGACAAATTACTTCCTCAGTCTGTCTGTTGTGCAAGGCAGTGAGCGAAGTCTCCAGCTGATCCGGCTCTTCTGGTTTACAATAGTGCTGTGGAGTGGATGACACTCATTGTCCAAGATGTTGATCAGTTTGTTCAGGGTCCTTTTGTCAGATATTGAAGTAATGCATTCCAGTTCAGCTCCCACTACAGAGCCAGCTTTCCTTACCAGCCTGTCAAGTCGCCCCACATCCTTCTTTGTGCTTCCTCCCCAGCATACCACTGCATAGAAGAGGACGCTGGCAACAACAGACTGGTAGAACATCCTGAGGAGCTTGCTGCACACATTGAAGGACCGCAGCCTCCTCAGGAAGTACAGCCTGCTCTGCCCTTTCTTGTAGAGTGCGTCAGTGTTGGCTTACCAGTCCAGTTTATTGTCCAGGTGGAGACCCAGATACTTGTAGGTGCTTACCACCTCCACATTGACCCCATCAATGGAGACTGGTAGCGTGTCAGGGAGACAGTTCTTCAGTCTGACGAACTGTGGTCGCTCGGTCAGGTAATCTGTAATCCAGGTTACCAGGTGAGTGTCCACACCCATCTGCAAGAGCTTGTCTCCCAGTCTGAGGGGTTGGATGGTGTTAAAAGCACTTGAGCAATCAAAGAACATGATTCTCACAGCACTTTTCCCCTTGTCTAGGTGAGAATGTGTCCTGTGTAGAAGATAAGTGATGGCATCGTCCACGCCCACTTTCTCCTGGTATGCAAACTGTAACGGGTCTAGTGCATGGCGTACCTGGGGTCTGAGCATACCTAAGACCAGTCGCTCCATTGTCTTCATCACATGGGATGTTAGAGCGACAGGTCTGTAGCCATTAAGCTCACTAGGGTGTGGCTTCTTAGGGACGGGGTTGAGACATGATGTCTTCCACAATGTCGGAACTAGTCTTGGCGTAGACTCAAATTGAAGATGTGTTTCAGTGGCTTCCCCAGTTCAGCAGCACAGGCCTTGAGTAGCCTTGGACACAGTCTGTCAGGCCCTGCTGCCTTATTGAGGTGAAGTTTAGTTGAGCTCTTACTTGATCTGCTGTGATGATGGGGGGTGTGAGGGGAGGGGGAGGGGTGCATCTGGGATCTGTGTGTCTGATGGCTGTTGACTGAGGTCGTTGTCACCTCATTGTTCGTGATAGCCATGTGTGTGTGTGTGGGGGGGTGCAATATCCAGTGATGGTGGGGGTACGATAGCCAATGATGGTGGAGGTGAGTGTTGCACTGGTATTGAGGCACAGGCAAGGAGGCACAAAGAGTGATGCACTGGCAATGTCGGTCAAATCCGCTTATCCTCTCTGATAAGCAAAGAACAAGTGAAATAGGTATAGACTGTCTCTGACTGTGTCTCTGTCTGCTTTCTGTCATGGGATGCCAGTCTCTCTGGCAATATATTGATCCGTTGTCAGTAGTGATGCACCGATGTGAAAATTGTGGCCGATACCGATAACCGATATTAATTTTGCTGTTATGGCCGATACCGATATTTACCGATGTCGATATATCTGTATAGAAAACACATTCTTATGATAATCAAATAAAGAGCTATTTTCCAAAATAGAATATATCTGTATTATTTTATATCCTGATATAAAAAGAGAGAATACTGAATGTCTGATATTTATGACAGCACTTTATGCAGATTAGCCTATAGGTATGGCACACTACAGGCCTACTATTTATATTACAACTCTCCCTCTTTAATTCAGCTGTGTGGTTGAAGCCTGGAAATATTGTAAACAAAGTACCATAGTAGCATAGTTGGCTAGCTTGTCATAGTCTACTGATTGGACTGTTCAGTTTCCCCATGTGTGTTTAAGTTTAAAGGTAATACTTGTTTTCCTTGGTACAGGCACTTTTGGGAAACATTGGTATTGAGATGATCAGTCAACTTGAAACCAAGAGTTTTAAACAAATATGTGCAGCATGCTAATGTTGCTAAGCAGATTTAATAGTAATTTAGCTAGTCGTCTTCTATGAGTCCTTGCTTTCCCACGATTGTAATGTTTTATTTGGATTGCGTTAGCCGAGTCGCGCGTGTCCATTGAGTGAGCTTGAGAGAGGCGGGGCAAAGAGAGGAGTGTTGTAAAATGGTGTTGCGGCTCCTTTAAGAGAGCTCCGTGTGTGTGTGTGTGTGTGTGTGTGTGGGAAGCTGGGAAGGAGGGAGATAGAGTGAGGAAGTGTATGTATGCGACTGGAGCAGAGAGTGTGGAAGTTCAAGTTGGAGTCTGTACACAGTGTGAGCGGTGTTACTGTCGAAAATAAAACTCCATAAAGTTCAGCTCGTGTATTTTGCTCATCAGAAATGGGACCGTGACCCCGACGTTATTCTATCTTATAACATCGGCCCTCGAATAACGAATCTCCCCTGCGTTTCTGACTACGGTCTGAAACAAAGCAGGAAAGGTTAACAGGGGGGTTATACTGTTTGGTAAAGTCTACAATGAAAGCAACGTAGGCTACCGCCAAGTAAAAGCGGGAGATGTGTGTTGTTTCTGCTGTCGGCGTAAGCTTGAAGCACTGCTAGACACTAGAAAGGGTGTGTCGGTTCTGCCTTTTCACACCGCGACACAGGTTTGTGGATATGCGTGTTGCGATTTCAGTTTTGAATCGCATATCGTTACAGCCCTATTAAATTCCTATTACGACCATATAACTACATTCTGCCTGATACACAGTTATATTTAGCCTACGAGAGATGTAGTGCTAGGCGTGACATGACATGCAAGCCAGCCATCAACTTGACTGCAAGCAATGCGAGCAGCGCAATACAACACAACGTTTTGAAAGAACTTTTGTCAGATGCCCAGTGTCGTCTTTCTGTCAGTCTTGTTGCCCTGCTATTTTAAATAAGAAATATGATGCAATAGAAAGTCATATTTAACGGATTCAGTGTAGACAGATAACACGCTTGGATCGCTACACACACGTCAAATACACAGGAATGATTATCGGCCTGTTCACATCGGCCCTATTTTGACATCGGACCGATACCGATGTGTAAAAAAATGACCATATCGGCCGATATTATATCGGTGGCCGATATATCGTGCATCACTAGTTGTCAGGATCATGTATCTTATTTATTACTCTTTATTTTACTTATCAAACATTTCCTGGACGGCAACACAACTGTGTGTGTGTGTGTTTGAACCAAAAGCCAACAGATATGCTAGAATCACAAAGAATTGGATGGGCTGTATCCCTTTAAAGGTGTCTGCCAGGTTTATTGGGTAGACTGTGTCAGATGGTAGAGCCAGTATTCCAAGGAAACCTGTTCAGGGTTTGCTCATGCAGCCAATAGCTTTGAAGGGACTTAATCACACCGAGTCTACACCAGTCATGTAACTAAAGCGTTGCATTCGCAAAGTATCTGCTGCAACAATTTAGACCAGTGTTTCTCAAACTTTTTCAGACGAAGGACCACTTAACCAATAAAAAATAAACGCACGGACCAACTAGCTAAAAAAAAAAAAGATTAGACTTACTTCAACAATATATTAGCCTACACAATAGGCCTACTCACTGATCCACCTTGCTTATTGTCTTTGCACTTTGCTTATTGTGTCAGAGGATTCATATGATTTAAACTGGCATATCTTACATAGACAGTGTTGCAGAACTGTTTGGATTTACATACAAGTTGGTTCAATATTGCAAACAACTCATCTATATTATATTTTACCACGTCTGCTCGCGGACCACTTGGGATAGCTTGCGGACCACCATTGGTCCCCGGACCACACTTTGAGAAACACTGATTTAGACCAGTCTTCTAAAACTGTTTTACGCTCTGCAAATGGAGCGCTTCAGTTGTGGAGCCAGAGTAGCCTGGATGTCAGGGTTTTTCCTTTCTGGAGATGATTAATGAGTTCTAGTCTGTTGAGGAGTGAATTATTTTCCTAGTTATAATTAACTGGATTTTTTTATTTTTTATTCCATGTTTAATGCTAACCATACTTTGCTTTTGACTCTTCATTCAACAAAATATTTTAGGTTATAAAACAAATGAAAATGGCATGGACAAAAATGTACCCTTTACCTAATAGTGTGTTGCACAACCTTCAGGGGCGATAGGTAGCTTTTAATGAGACTTCGACATCTGCCAACAGGTAGTTTGGCCCCCCCAATCATCCTTATACCCCCTCTCCCTGCAGAGCACCACCCCTCCGCTGAACGAGTTCAAAGCGGGCATGAAGCTGGAGGCACAGGACCCGCGGAACACCACCTCCACCTGCATCGCCACAGTGGTGGGGCTGACAGGCGCTCGCCTCCGCCTCCGGCTCGATGGCAGCGACAATAAGAACGACTTTTGGCGCCTTGTGGACTCGTCTGAGATCCAGCCCATCGGCAGCTGCGAGAAGAATGGAGGCATGCTTCAGCCCCCTCTGGGTGAGTTCATTGACAACAACAAACATCTCATCGTTTTAAAAAATATTCGTCACTCATGATTTTTTGATTGTGTAGTTTGGGTTATATCACTGCAGTGAGGTCAGAACAGGAGGGAGGTCCTGAGAAATAGGCTCTCAGAAATGTCCTCGAGGTGTCACTCATAAGACATGTATTTTTTGTAAACATGATACACAACAAAGCTGTGTTTGTTTTGAATGTGTTGTGTTTAGGCTTTCGCCTGAATGCCTCGTCGTGGCCCATGTTCCTGCTGAAAACCCTCAATGGAGCTGAGATGGCCCCGGCACGTATCTTTCACAAGGTACCTGTCCCACACACTAATCAACCAGTTCCATTGATAATAGTGTAAGCTAATTATGTACGGGTCAACAGCCGCCATGACGGAGGCAAAGAACTCCATGACGCGCAGCTGAGTCCATTCATTCACTTCTTTATAGCACACAAAGGAAACAAGCGGTTCAGTTTAAAAAAGAAGCCGACTTGTTCAGTTTGTTGTTCTTTGGTCCTGATCGTGATAACAGTGGGCGGTTAGCTTGTTTACAGTTGATTCTACTGTTCCGTAACCTGTTTCCAGGTTCAACCGTCGTTTACTATGGTTCTTACAGTTACCATTCAAATGAGAATTGAAATGAAATGGTGATTCAACTTTTTAACCAGAAGGAACCAATACAGAATTAAAAACCACCCTACCAGCCAATATGAAAAGAGTATTTCTTCTCTCTGGGTCTCTGTGAATGGAACGCATCAGTTACGTGCCTGCTGTAGCCTGCCTGTGAGACAGGAATCCAAAGCCTTTGTCTACAAAATTTAGTACCAGAGGCTTCTAGAATTTTATACCAACCATCAAATGCAATGACATGAATCAATTTGATGGGTGATATGTTTTGCATTATTCATTACCATATGATAATATTAATAATAATAATGATAATAGTAGTAGTAATGATAATAAGCTTTATTTGTATAGCACCTTCATACACAGAATGCAGCTTAAAGTGCTTTACATTTGGAGCAAATAACACAATAATAGAGAAAAAGAAAAAAGAAGAAACATAAAATAATAAAACTGTAACAATCAGCTTTTTCAAAAGTGACTATTACTAATAAATACGGGTATTATCCTGATCCTCCTACTGGATTATATTTAAATAAGTTATTGAAAAAAAACAAGTTCTGACAATGCAATTTAAGTTTCAAGAATATATTTGCACACCCTTGTATTAGCAGTTTTTCAAACCCTCTAGTTCACCCTCATTAAGTACAACTCAGTCGATTAATCCCCAAAGTGATGAGGTGCTTTTCCTTTATGCGTAGTAACCACGCACCCGACAACTGTTTGTATTCACAAACGAGCGCACGTATGCTCATAGGTTCAACCAAAGTCACTTCTCTCGAAAAAATTATAATCCAATGAATCCACAGGAAAAAACACAACCTCAGCAACTCAAAAACAGATCAGCCTTACCGGTTTCCAACGCGGCAACGATCGCATTAGGTCCTTTTTGGTCCGTTAAAACGGTGTGGCTTTTAGCCATTTCCACAATTAGCTTTATGTTCCAGTCGGCCGATATCTCAGGTCTCACTTAGACTCCCCAAGCATTTTTTCCTCCTCTCTCTCCTTTTCTCGTACCCTATTTAAAGCCATTCAAAAGTTCCCACATCCACTGATAGGTGCGTCAGCTGACGCGTTTGACAGCCAGCTGATAAGTGCGTCATCTGACGCATTTAGACAATCAGTTGACGGGTGTGGTTTTCCCACCCCATGTAAACCAAAGAAAACATACAGACAGTATTCCGACACAGGCCCACAGGTACATATAAAGAGTGGAAAACGAACAATGTGGAAAACACATCACCTGGTTACTAATTATTGTCTGACCAGGTTTATTAGTGAATCCTATATAAATTATGTGGCGGTGCTACAATACAAGCAAACAAACTAACTAATAAATAAAACATCAGATAATTAGAATTAAGTAAATTTGAGAAAGATAGGATGCACTAAAGAGGAATGTTTTTAGTCTGGAGTTCAAAATGGAAAGGGTATAAGATGAGGTTGGAAGATTATTCCACAAGAGGGAGGCTCAATAGTAGAAGGCTCTGCCTCTATGGATTACAAGAAGATTGGCACCTTGGGAGCAAAGGGGTCTTAGGCAGGGATCACATTGACCAGAGGCAAAGCGTCAGATTTCCTATCGTTCACTATGGTTCGGCAGCGGAACAGTTTGAGTGGCAGCGTTGCTCTACTAGCGTCAAACAATTTGAGTGTTGAGCTTGGTTTAACTTTCAAAGACTGCAACGAGAGAGCAGAGCATAGACTGCAACGAGATAGAACTTCTTTGGAATTATTATGGTCTGAGCGTCACATTCCACTTTACCGCTGCCACTTTGTTATTTCCAGTGTGATCCCTGCCTTAGTGTGCAATATATCTTGAATTTCCCCTTCGAGATCAATAAAGTATCTATCTATCTATCTATCTATCTATCAGTAGTGTTTCTCAAACTTTTTCAGACAAAGGACCACTTAACCAATAGAAAAGAAACGCACGGACTACCTAGCTAAAAGATTACACAATAATCTAGCCTACACAATAGGCTGACTCACTGAACCACCTTGCTTATTGTCTTTGCACTTTGTGTCAGAGGATTCATATGATAAACTGGCATATCTTACATAGACAGTGTTGCAGAACTGTTTGGATTTACATACAAGTTGGTTCAATATTGCAAACAACTCATCTATATTATATTTTACCACGTCTGCTCGGGGACCACTTGGGATAGCTTGCGGACCACCAGTGGTCCCCTGACCACACTTTGAGAAACACTGAAGACAATGAGGTGAGAATGAGGGGACACTGAAAACGTATAATTCGGAGATGCTGTAGATCAGTGTAGTTATTGGTTCATATTCAGCCATCGGGCAGACTGAACAGGACACAACATGCTCAGGGAAAATAGCAAGTCACAGAGGAGACTATTAGTATGCCTTTGTCAGCTTGTATCATTGGATTTGCAATCTGAGAACCTGTGGAGCAGTTTACCCATGTGGAATACAAAGTCCTTGAATGCACTTCTATCTTTTTCTCTTATCTTTCTCTATCTCACACACACTCACACTCCTTCTTCTCCCTGACTGATCCCTCTCTCTCTCTCTCTCTCTCTCTCTCTCTCTCTCTCTCTTTTTCCCCTCTCTCCTCCTCTTCCACCACCTTCCTCCTCTGTCTCCCGATTGGTTGGTTCCCAGCAGGAGCCGCCCGTCCCAGAGCAGAACTCCTTCCAGGTGGGCATGAAGCTGGAGGCAGTGGACCGCAAGAACCCGCACTTCATCTGCCCCGCCACCGTTGGGGCACTGCGCGGCGTGGAGGTGCTGGTCACCTTCGACGGCTGGCGCGGCGCCTTCGACTACTACTGCCGCTACGACTCACGCGACATCTTCCCTGTGGGCTGGTGCGCCATGACTGGAGACAACCTGCAGCCGCCCGGCACCAAAGGTCAGTCGCCCCCCCCCCCGCACACACACACACACCCCACCCCACTATCTGCTCCTCATGTTTGTGGATGTGTTTTCTTGGTCTTTGTGTCTTGTCTGTCGCTTACTGTCACTCATATTGAATTAATCAATCAATTGCAATGGCCTTGGTTATGGTAAATTAAAAAGCCATAGATGTACTTCACTATGGAAAAGACTCTTCTGTACTCAGACTTTGCTCATCAGATCTCTATAGAGATCTGCTCCATTCTCATCTGTCAGAGGTGACTGCTCCTGTACTGAGAATATGTCAACTAAATTGTGGGAGTGACATCACACTTCTTATTGTAATGTAAATAGCGACCCCTGCTGGTGAAATTAGCAGGTTAGGTATTAGCAGAAATTAGCAGGTTAAAACAAGTATTATCAGAGAGGGTACTGTTCTCTGACTCCTGACTCGTCCTCCTCTCTCTGTAGGGTACGTTTGAGTGAGTTCTTGGGCAGAAGCTATACACTGGGAGGTCCAACTAGCTAATAAGACGTGATCTCTGGCTCCACAGGGGGCTTGGCATTGTTAAATTGGGGTGTTTGTTTGTTTGTTTGTTTGTTTGTTTGTTTGTTTGTTTGTTTGTTTGTTTAATTGAATTAATTAAAGGCAACTAAGGCTATTTAATGGCCAGAGCATTGTGTGTTATAGAAACTTAAATATGTTTCTTAAAATATATGCTAATAAGATATTCTAAAACCTTCAAAGGTGGGACCTTACTAAAAGCATCAGCAATAGAATTTTGATGATAAATTTGTTATCTTTTGGTTTTCAAGGCAGGGCAACAGATCAAAATATGTCTCACTGACAAGGGCGTCTTGCAAAATTGGCATAATGGAGGATCTTCACCACTCAATAGAAAGCCATGAGTGAATCTTGAATGTCCTATACGGCATCTGGTATAGACTATTTGATCGTGTCTGGATTGAAAAGAAAAAAATAGTCTCTTCCTTACAGTAGGATGGATTTAGAATAGCTTGTTGTTGGTACATTGGTCCCATTCAGATTGCCTTAAATTGTGGTGAAATTGAGTCAAATGTTCCCTGTTTTGTTGTTTAGTTAATTTCTTGGTCTGTAAGACCTCTGGTCGAGGTGTAGGACTACAACACTTTGGTGATAGGGCTCTGTGTGCATGGTATTCAAGGAGCAATGCCAAACCTGCTTCATATAATATTGGTTTAGATGGCAGACTTGAGGGTGAGAAATCGGGGGCCCTTGAGGAGAGGCAATGATAGTGTAAATAAAGTTTGGAAAAGCATGAAATAATTTGAGCGGGAAATGTATAAGGGAGGCAGGTGAGAAGGAAGAGGTGAAGAGAGAGAGAAGGAGAAATGGAGAGAAATGGGGTAGAAAAGAGAGGGAGAGAGAGAGGGTTAAATAGGGAGAGAAGGTGGAAACATAGGGAAAGAGTGGTGAATTTGGGCAGGCTTTTTTTTTTAACAGTTTTGCTTCGTAAGGACCTGGCACCGGACCAGCTGGCATCGCTCTGCCCCGTCACACTCTGTGCTCAGCGATGGGCCTCATACGGGCACTCACACACTCACTCACACTCAAGGGCCATCAGGGGCATGCTGAGAGGTGGAGATGAATGGTGTATTTGTGTGTGTTTCTGTGTGTGAGCAGAAAGACTAAAGCAGGGGTTCTCAATGTTTTTGGTTCCAAGGACCCCTTTTGGAGGGAGAACATTTTCCGAGGACCCCCTCATAACCGTAACATTTTAAGTTTGCCATTTGTATTCTCTGAAGTTGTGGCCAGGTCCATTATCCCATGTTTTTTGCCAGATGTGCAACTTCGTCTTTTGTCAGTTTTGGATTTTACATCACTTTACAACATGGACTGACTCAAACATTTCTACACATTCATCAGCTAGCTGGCTAACAAATAAGCCAAGCTAAGCAGTAGTTGGAATGGTTCTTCATGACCTAAGAAAGGTGAAATGTGGGTAGGAGCAAATAGACACAATTTGCTTGTTTTATGGGTGAAAAGGGGCATTATCTGTAGATATTAATTTTTAAAATAATAAAACTCAACTTTATAATTTTAAGCAAATTATTTTGCGGACCCCCTGGCTATGGGTCACGGACCCCACTTTGAGAACCACTGGACTAAAGTATCAGACAGAAGAGACTATCAAGTTTTCCTGTCGGGCTACCAGACTTCAACAACACCCTGCTTGATGGGCTATCAGAACTGATTTTGTATGGTTGTATGTTTAATCATGAGTTTGTAGTTTATTCTAAGTAGTTGTTGCAGTAGCCCATTAGTTCCACAACATCACTTCAAGTCAGTTCCAACCATAGGCTACATAGCAAAAACAATCTTTAGAAAAATGACAATGTAGCAACCAAATAACTTTTATGTTCAATTAAAATATAATACTGTGTTTGAGCGCTTTAAGTAAAAAGACAAACTGATGTCACAGATCCAAATAAATCTTTATGTTTCATGATCGTTCTAGTTTGTTCTTGGTAAATAGATGATTTTATTGCTTTCTCTAATAGATACGTTGGAAAATGTAATTTTTTATTCAGGCTAATGACATTAATTTCGAGATACTAAAAACTGTGAATGTTTGCCAGACAGTTTTTGTGTGAGTCACGTTGGTGTGGAACTAGATAGGGATGCACAATATTAGAGACACTGATTGAGGGTGATGGAGAGAGTGACTGGGGGAAGGGGGGAGGGAGAGAGAGAGACAGAAAGGGAGGGAGAGAGAGATAGTGGTTGAGGGAGAGGGGGAGAGAGAGAAAGAGAGAGAGAGAGGAAAGAGTGAAAGGAGGAGCTGTGAGTGTGCGGCGAGGGTAAGCAAAGGACATGAGGACGGGGTGATTCCCAGGACAGCTGGGCCGCAGGAAGACCACTCTCCTCTTCCTCTCCACTGCACGTGGACCGCAGACACAGAGAGTGAGATGGAGAGAGAGAGAGAGAGTGTGTGTGAGAGAGAGAGGGAAATAAGTAGAAAATGAAAGGAAGGACAGGAGGATGAGTCACTGGAGAAAAGCTTCCATTCTCAAAAGACTGTGAACTGGAGCCTCATCTGAACTTGGTAAGCTTTTTGGTGTGTGTGTGTGTGTGTGTTTGTTAGATTGTTGTTATAAAGGGTTGTGCATGTTGACCCATTTGTCTCTGAAGAAATGTTAATACGTACAGAAGCTTCAAGTGTTCTCCCTACAAGCTGTGTGTGTGTGTGTGTGTGTGTGTGTGTGTGTGTGTGTGTTGGTGTATCAAAAAGATGTATGTGTACCTGTAGGAGTATGCAGGGCCGTGCTAGAAATGGTGGCATTATCCACAGGCTCTGAGCTAGTGTGTGCATGTGTCTGTCTATGTGCATGCATGTCTTCTATAGCTTTCTGTGCATGCAAGCATGTGTGTGGGTGTGGGTGTCATGCTGTTGTGGTTGCAAGGCCTTCACATGCAAAATCATCAGGGGGCCCTCTCAAGAAAAAGGGGGCAGGTAAACTGCAGAGCATGTGCACACACATATACATGCGGTGTGCACGCACACAAACACACACACACACACACACATTTATATGCACACATTTGTAGACATATTTTTGATTGTTATTTAAAAGCAACCATGTCTGCTTATTATGTGCTGACAATAGTTTTGCTGTGTGATCTGTGAGGTGTGGCGAGAATTTCTAGACATTGTTTTTGAGTCCTCACAACTGTGTGAGATACCAAACCACAGGCAGGAAGGAAACATTGTTAAGGGAAAAAAAGTGACTCGCACTGACTCTCACACGCACACACACAGACCTCCTACTCACACTGAACCGTAGATTGTCCGAGGGTTAGCCTAGAGTGCGTGTGGCTCATCCCTCTCCAACTGACCAAAACTGACCTTTAAAGCCGCAGAGCAGACTGTCCAGCAGCATCCCAGTACCTGCAGGTATTACACTCTTCTGCCTCTATCTGCTTTATTTGTTTATTTATATATTTTGAAAAAGTTCCGTCTCTGAAAGAACTGCTGGAGTAGCTTTCACTCTTGAGTGCAGCAGAGTAAGCTATTGTGTTTTGCTGATCGGATCGCTGTTGGTTATTAGTGTGGATTTCTATAGTAAGAGTAAGCTTTGTTTATCTGGCTCTGTCCTTTTTCTCATCTCGGCGCTTCGCTCTCTCTGTCGACTGAAGCCATCCGTTTAGTGCCCAGCCTGGAGGAATGTGTAACACAAGTTGTCCCTTTGTTGAGAAGTGAAATGGGTCAGTTTGGCTTGGAACAAAAAAAAAAGCCTACTCAGTCCGCTGTCTGGCCATCTGTGTGCATAGTGTGTGTGTGCGCGTGCGTGTGTGTGTGTGTGAGTGCATGTGGGACATTGGGATTAGGAAGACTGTGTGAATGCACAGTATACGCTTCTATCTTTGAAGCAATATTGTAGTGACACATACCCATGGACTCGTTAGCAATACTTATCAAGAACAGCTAAATGCTGGCATTCTAGATTTTGTACAGTGTGCAGCCATCATGTCATCGTGTTACCATGTGTTACACCATTACCCATCATGCCTTGTTCAAGCCATTAAGTTCTCTTGGCCATGTACCTATTTCTTTTCTGTCATGGGATTTTTTTTAACTGCCATTTGATCAAATGCTTTTGTTTACAATTTGTACATACAGTCATCATGTTACTATATGTTGGACCTACAGTTTTGTCTGTGGATGCAGTTCCTGAGGTTGATTTGATAGAAGCAGGATACGTACAGATACCCCGAAAGCTTGTTTAGGTGGTATGTGGAAGTCCTTTCCGATGTTATTATCCAGCCATCTCTGCAGTGTGGTAGTGTACTTCCGTGGTTTTATGTTTGCGTGTGTGTGTGTGTGTTCTTTGATGTGCAGACTACTTTTGGTTTTGTTTGACCTTTAATGCACCGATTGCAATTTTCAGGCCCGATTCCGATTTCCAATTTTTCATAGAGTTTGACCATTTTTTCTAACAACTTTACAGGACACACAAAGATTTATTTTCTATAATTTCTTTAATATAATAATTTAACATAGAAATGTAATTAACTTAACTAAGTAATGGAATGGCTGCAGGGCTCCAGACTAACTTTTTGCACTGGTGCGCCTAACTTTTTTTCTTAGGTGCACCAGCACAAAAATTAGGTGCACCCAAATTTTCAACCACATCACATTTAACACCGCAGCAGGTTCACTTTTCTTCCTTAATTACTATTCTATATAGGTTGTCCTATGACTTATGATTTACAATTCTACAAGAAAAGTAACTTAATGAAGTGTTGGTGCTTTAAGTGCTTCACTGAGCTGAAATTTAAACTTAAAACATCTCAAGATGAATTAAATAAAAATAACAGTGAGTAAATTAACAGTGCACATTTTTAAGGGCTTCAAACTGCACATCTCATGGCTCAATGTCTTACATACTATCCTTCATGATCTTTAGGCCTTGGCTAAACCAGCTCGCCATGCTAGCATCTTCCATAGAAATGTATTTGAGCACAATTTAAAGAGATGTTCCAAGTAGCCTGGGGGATTTTTATGTGATTTTGCAATGATGATTGCAATAATCATTTGACAGCCCCACAATGCAATTTACTTTTTAATTTTAGTATTTTTAATTTTTCAATAAGAACATCACTATGATTAATGCAGTAACGAAATGGTAGGCCTATTTTTATAGGCTATTGCAATGACTTACTATGCTCGATCTAAATGTGTCCATTCAATTCACCGTACACAATGACCACAGTTATACATGCAGGGACAATTCGGGCTTTAAATGTAGCAGCGATATTCGGTTTGCGCCAAATACCGGATTAAATTGATTGATGCCATCAGAATGAGTTTACACAACTCGCGCGCAAAACGGATATTGCTGTTGAAAACCGGGTTACTCCCTGCATGTAACTGCGGTCGATGACTCACTCCTTTTCGGCGATATCTGTATCTCTGTCGTTCGGGAAGGTCTTGTATGCATTGTTCGCAATTTTAAGACGTCTTTTCATCTGCAATGACTATAAATTTGGCGCAAGTGGCATTCCTGTACGTCGGGTTTACGTTCAAACTATTTTTCCGGTGAATAATTATTTCGGACTGAACTTGGTGAAGGGAAGTTTCACTAAGCCTATCGTAGGCAACGATAAACTTGATCATCATCTCGGGCTCGTCTGAACGGTTTGCTGCTGCCAGCCGCCGAAAGGCAGTGGGGAGAGGGGACATTTATTTCGGCCTATGTGACCACACTGTAATGCAACTACATCCACTCTGTTTATCTGACGGGTCTCTGACCTCTCTCTCTCTCTCTCTCTGCAGCACACATATTTTCAAATTTACACACAGGCACTGGGCCACGGCCAATCAGAGAGGAGGTCCCGCCCTTCACTATCTGTGATTTGTTTAAACCACGATATTGGGCAAATATGTGTCTGTTATTGAACCAAAGAAAGAGTTTCAATGCGGACACTTTTTCCTCTCTCGAATAGCTGGTCGCACCGGTGCGACCTCCGATTTTTTTTTAGTCGCAATTTTGACCAAATTGGTCGCACTCTGGAGCCCTGGGCTGTTAAAAAAATGGAACAGGTGAACAGACAGATTTTTCTTCAAGTCTAACTTCAGCTGCAGTATCAAACTATAATGCTGCCCAGTGTGGGACATTCACGTACTACTAAATGACCTGTGTTATGGAACAACCATTTTCTTCTTCTGACATCCAATATCCAACTAAAAATACAAAAACATGATTTTCATAATACATTTGAACATGCTGCCATGAAATATATTTTCATTGATGCATATGCATTTATGGGAGGGCGAGGGAAAATTGTGAGTATTGCGTAAACACAGGGAAGGATAAATGCTAATAGCGATTGATTAGGTACTCCGCCATATATATGAAAACAGGTGTTTTCAACAGGTGTAATCCAAATTACGGTTAAATGATTCAGTTAGAGAAAGTTTCAGAGACAGCTGAATCAATATTCAGAGCATCAGTTTTTCTTCATTGTAGGCTACTATATCAAAAGCAACTTTAACTTTTGTTTGCCTTTCTAATATCGTATTTTCACTTTCACAACATCCACTTCCCAATTTGCTAAACTAGGGTATTAAGTCATAGCCCTAGTCTACGTGCAGTAAATAGTTTGAGTATTTTATTTAAGTGGAGTAGAACTACTAGGCCTACTCTATGTCACTACTGTTGACATCTTATTATCATGTATGATCGCTAAACTTTGATTCTTTTTAATGTCGCAATCGGTTAACTCCATTCTACTGTGCTTGTGGTTCAGCTGTGGGCACGCAATTTACGTTGATGTTGTCAACGTAATGTTGATGTTGTCAACGTAATGTTGATGTTGTTTCAAGTGTCTTATCAGGTTGTGCCAAAGGTTTTTGGTGTCGTCCCTCCACGCCCTACTTTTTTCTTGTTCTTTTTTCCATATTGCAAACTTGTTGTCTTCTTCACACACGCTGAAGAATTTCCATACAGCTGACATGTTGCAGGTTAATCCGTGAGATTTCCTACATGTGCATGCCGCGTGCACGTATGCTGCTGATGTTGCGAGATGTTAATCATGCGGCGCACAAGTGCATTTGACCGGCATAAAATCGACACATCTCAGACTGACCGGCCGGTCTCCGGTCATGGCCGATCTCATGAAAATCGCGATCAATCAGTGCATCGCTAGTTGCTCACTCATTCTCACTCAAAACTCACTCAAAACTCATTAAAAGCACGCTTCAGAGAAACATACTTAGGTAGATTGCAGCACCACACCGCAGTCAAATAGGTGGTACTCATATTACTACTGTAGTCATTTCTTAAAATGTCAGGACCTATGTTTGAGCAGAACAGTAATGTAATTATCGTAAAGGCTGTAATTGACTGCAGGTGAGATACTCATCCTTACGCAAACAGCATCTCCATATTCATTCCTCTAACCTCTCAAGCCTTTTACTGTTTTTCTTCCATTTCCATCCATCCATCAACCACCCCTTATCATCATCATCATCATCATCATCGTCATCGTCGTCATCATCAACTTTTTTATGTGCTTATTTACTTACTTATGAGGTGTTGTCAGGTTCAGCTTTGCTGGAGTAATTTGCCTAGGTGTCCTAGATCCACATCAAGACATCAAGAGTTTTAAAAAAATCTCTCTCTCTCTCTCTCTCTCTCTGTCTCTCTCTCTTTCTCTGTGTGCCTCTCCCTCTCCAGTGGGTCTGCCTAAATCTCTGGGAGCTCCAACAGACGGCACGGTGGAGGTCACGACAGCATTGGTCCCCACGCCTGGCCGGCCCCCAGGGCAGAGGGGCCGCAAGCCGGGCCGCAAGAAAGCCAAACTGCCCGACGCCTGGCTCCAGAAGGGGGCGCCATTGGGGCCGCAGGCCACCCAGGCACAGGCCACAGAGAAGAGTCTGGAATCCCCCGTCAAAATCCCCAAGAAGAGAGGCCCCAAGCCCGGCAGCAAGGTGTGCAGTGCGGACACACAGAGGGAGGAGGACGGGGGGGCGACTGAAGTGCAGCTTAAATGTTTGATCAATATAATAATACCATTGTCCAATCTGTTAACTGTGTGTGTGTGTGCTTGGGTATATCTGTGTGTGTGTGTGTGTGTGTGTGTGTGTGTGTGTGTGTGTGTGTGTGTGTGTGTGTGTGTGTGTGTGTATGTCTCTTTCTCTCTTCCACAGCTTGGCTGGGCGAAACGTGCACGGCGTGGTTAGACGGAGCAATGGCTGGTCCTGGACGGCCGGCCACCAAACCCCGTGGTCGTGTGCCAGCCAACTGGACCCAGCGGCTGCAGCAGGTGCAGGCGGGCCAGGTTGACGTGCCCATCAAGATCCCAAAGAAGAGAGGCCCCAAACCCGGCAGCAAGGTGACCCCTGCCCCCTCAGCCCAGCTTCATCTCTTTACATGCAAAGAGTCTCTCCCTCAGTGGATGCTGTGGTTTCTTAGTATTTTGTTTAGAACTGGAACGCTTTAAATCCCTTGGTTTAGAAGTGAACTTTAAATCGGTGTACATGCAGTGATTCTCTGTGATTGTCATTTAACTTAAATGAAAGCTTGTTTTGGCATGCATTTTGTTATTGACATCTAAGCAAACACAAACACACATATACAAATATGAACACACACACACACTCAAACAAACATAGGGCTTTCAGACATACGTGTAAGACCGGAGGTTCTGCCGATGTTAAACGGTGGGGCCGTATATCATAAACAACATAAACGGTGATATGGAAGTCCGAACTTAGCCGGTTGTTCTACTGCTCCCCCCCCTAGTATTTCCTCCGGACATTATGTAAATGTGCTGTGTCTGAACGAGGCGTAGAACATGCGGTTAAAATTCACACCTAGTGAGAGGGCGTGTTGATGACGTTTCTTTTGTGCGTCTATATGGTGGGGGCACTTAAATCTGACTTAAGGCCATAAATGGCAGTGTCATGATGGAGTGGCATAGTGCTGTCCAGAAAATCTCCGACCTGGAAAGATGCAGACATCATTGTGATAGAACACGTGAAGGGAATGGCAAGAGACACGTTGATGTAGCCTACAACCGCATCGCAAGGCCAAAAGAATTCAAAAGACCAAATCATCATAAGCAGAAGGCGCTGAAAAGGCAGTAGCCTAGTAGCCAGATAGCCTTCTCATGACCTCACTGCTGAGCCCGATATTGTTGAGAATAAATATGCCTAGAGAAAATGAAAACGAAGAAAACCCAACTTTGTTCCAAGCTTACGTAAATGCAATATAGACACATGGGGAGAGGATGCTTTTGGAAAAATAAACCATGAAAAAACGAACCACTTCACTGTTCTGTTAGTGTTTTGTTTGTTGTTTAAAAACGTTGTATATGATGGCCTTGAAGTCTTGAGTTAGCCTACTGAATTGGCTGGTACCATAAAGTTTGTGCATGCTCTCTCCAACGCAAACCAGATTTGGGTTCCATAGCCAAGTAATTCCGCTACATAACGTTGAAAACAGATAAATGTGTTTATTTGAAGCACACATGCAAATACTGTAGGTCAGCTTCAAGTAAGTATTAGCCTACGCAATAGATTTCTTCTTTAGCCTACATAATGCATACATTTTGTAAACAAAAACAGCAGCTGTGACAGCAGCCGCATATATTCTGCGTCATATCTCGCCTCTTGCGAACTCTGCAAGCCCCCACCCCTCAATCGACAACCACACGGAGATTCTGTAATGTGTGTGTATGTCGTTCACACATAGGTCCGTTTAAGGTCAGTATAAGGTCCGCAGGTTAGCATCATATCTGAATCATCCGAAGGGTAGAACCTCCGTTTGACAAACGTCTGCATATACTCCGGAGGTTATATCTGAAAGCCCTTACACACACACATTCCTCTTCATCTGTTTCCCCTTCTCTATCTGTTTTCTTATCTCTCTCTCTCTCTCTCCAGAGGAAACCGCGGGTGCCCCCCAATCCCATGCCCACGTCCCCCACCTGTAGCACGCCTGAACCTGACACCAGCTCAGTGCCCCTGGATAACGCCACCATCCCCAGTTCAGCCCTGCAGGCCCCTACAGGTACACACACACACACACACACACCAGCTCACTGCCCCTGGATAACGTAGTGTTCATTTCGTCAGACGAGACAAGATGAATATGTTCATCAACGACCTTTTTTTCCATGACTAAGATGAGACTACACCATTGTCCTGAAACACTGACTAAGACTATATTTACATGCATTACTGGTGACGAAAAAAGACAGGACTAAAATGTTTTGCATGAAATAAAAACTAAGATAAAATCTCTTCATTTTCGTCTACACAATGAAAAGACAAAATATATACCTGTTATGCTTTCAAAATATTCCGAATGAGTTCATGTGCAGCAGCTTTCCTATAGGCTAGGCTACGTGCTGTTGCTGCGACCCTGTGGCTGCAACACGAAACTACATGGAGTGAGAAAATCTGAATTTCTGCCATAGTTAGCAAGCTAACTACCTAAGCCTTATGCCACAACGCGACATACTCATAAGTTGCAGCTTCTCATACATATACGAATTAACATCCCACAGAATGTCCATACGGAAATGTTCAGCAAGTAATGTCAACTATTTAACTAGTTACACTGAAGATGAAGATGTAAGCTAATGAAGCTAATATGGAAAGTTTGGGGAATGTGTGGCATTTGGGCGCATGTAATACATACAACTTTGGGCTTTTGTAATACATGATTTCATAAAAGGCCAAATACAAAATAAATGTTAAAAATATCGCCTAGATAACTGTAAATATTAAAACCAGAGTTTTTAAATGTAGTTTCACAAAATGCTAAGCATGCATATATTTAAGTTTCTTAAAGCTGAGCTGTGCTTAAATTGTTCAGAGCATGATTTCATAACTGGCCAAATAGAAAATAAATGCTAAATGTTAAATATAGCCTTGATACCTGTAAATATTTCAATCTTATGATGTACAGTATAGTTAGATCAAGTTGAATAGTTGGCTTATAGGATGCTCCAGAACTCACACCAACAGAGTCTTAATGGAGCCACACCATTTTTATGACAAGACACTATGGCATATGAATGTGGTTCTATTGACCTTGTTGCTACTATGCTTGGAGGACAGTTGGTAAGTTTAGGGCAAAATTCAGCACATTTTAATCATATTGTGATCATTTTCATTACCATAATCATAATATCACATTTTCATACTGTTTCTCTAGTGGCTGGTAAAAAAGTTGAGTGGCTACTAGATTTTGGAATCCATCAGCCACAATGGCAGGTGGACAAAATATTTAATTTCCATACTTTGCAGTTAGTCAGGCTCTGATTTGTGTGTTGTGTGTGTGTGTGTGTGTGTGCGTGTGTGCGTGCGCGTGTGTCCATGCATTGCCCCATGTCAGTGTGTGTGTACCTGAATAAGTACGGGAAGGTCGGTCCTCACCTGGACTCCCGTAAGGTTCTGCAGCTGCCGGACCACTTCGGGCCGGGCCGCGCCTCCTCTGTGCTGCAGCAGTGTGTGCAGGCATGCGTGGACTGTGCCCACAACCAGGGCTCCGTCTTCTCCTGCCTCAAACCTGGCCACGGCGGCGAGGTCATCTCAGGTCAGTAACACACACACACATATACACACACACGCACACATTTACATTTACATTTATTAATTTAGCAGACGCATAGGTGGGAAATGCTGCTGCATCAGTCAATACTGTTATAGAAGGTAAGAGTGCAGACATAGTACTAGTCGATATGTGGTAGGATAAGAACGTGTTACAAGAAGGGGGGAAGAGAGGGAAGTGCATGGCAAGTGCGTGTTAGGTGCGTTAGATTGTTAGAAGTGTTAGGAGAGGAGGTATCCTTCACTCACACACACACTCACACACACATAGTCTTTGAGCAGCAACATACTACCATGTTATCCTTGCGCATCTATAGTGCATCAATGGGTTACAAGTGTTTTTCAACTGGACGCAACTCGGACGCACCCCAAACGTATGTAATGGTAATCCACACTTTATATGCAGCACCTTAGCCCATAAATGCAAACCCAGTTCTGAGCCCTAGCCTGTAAGCTCTTAAAAGTCATAAAGCAGCTGAAAATGAGATGAAAATGAGATGCCCAATGCCTATTATTAGGGAGGTTGCATTGTGTTAGTCAGTAAAGTGTCACCTAACCAGGCAGCTGGGGCCCCTCCTGCTTTGACGTCTTCTCCCCTGAACAGCATACTTTGAGCAGCAACACCACACGCTAACGCTGCCCACGGTGAGCAGTGTGACCTACGTGCTGCGCTTCCTGGAGAAGCTCTGCCACAACCTGCACTGTGACCCGCTGTTCGGCAGTCAGCCCGTGCTCCAGGGGGCGCTTCACTACGACAGCCACGCGTACCCAGGTTAAACTTGCACACGCACACACACACACACATGCGCACACACACACACACACAAACACACACATGCACACACACACACACACACACACACACACACATGCACACACACACACACACACACACACACACACACATGCACATACACATGCACACACACACACATGCACACACACACGCACATGCACACACACACACACACACACACACACACACACACACACATACACACACACACACATGGACATACACACTGATGATTACTGATTTTAAGTCCTGAAGTGCAAAATCAGCTTGGAGGATGTTCAGATGAAGTATGATCTGTGACCATCTGCTCATCTCTTGGCTGTCCACAGAGAGGGGCAGTTTTGGGGAGACGCATCCCTCTGGCCCGGGCCGAGGCACCAAGAGGTACCCTCAGGACGCCTACGGCAACAGCCCCGTTCCCCACAAACTTCCTAAGAAGCGCCACTCCTCAGAAGGTAAGGGCAGCCCCCTTCCCCACAAACTTCCCAAGAAGCGCTACTCCTCAGAAGGTAGGAGGCCCCAAGCATTGGCTTTGTGCTGCGGGGGGCAGGGAGACTAGACATCAAGAAATGAAGAGGGGCCTCATGGAGACTTGGGCTTCCTCATGCAGACTTGGCCTTTTGTAAAATGGTGTTTTTGCACCAATATTGTGTGTGTGTGGGGGTATGGGGTTACAACTGAGTTTACAAATCACGCGCAGACGCGAACGCATTTTGATGCGTTGTAAGACAAGAGCCCAATTAAAAAAACTTGTCTGATCCAGCAACGATTATGTGAATGCAGCCCCTATGCATTTAGCCTATTTAAACAGCGGAAGCTAAATTTTTGTCACCCGGATGCAATCGAACAGAATGCTTATGCTGGAATAGCCTCCCTGTCTGTGTAACTACAGATGTGTCTAAAATGTCAGCTGGAATGTGAGCCCGGCAAGGAGAGATGCTTATTGACGTCACAGGTGGGCTAGTTGAAACGTTCAACTTCTGTCAGAAAAAGACGTTGAGATTGGTGTAGCAACGTAGCATAGGCTGTTGTTAAATTTAGCGATATTGGACAGAAATATAGACATAACAAGTTCATTTGATAAAGAATACGTGCAGTTTGAGCCATCTAGATCGAAAAGGTGAAGCAAATAGGCATACTTTTTCAGTATAGCAAAGGCTAATGTGAATAACTAAATAGTTGATTTAAATGCTCCTTAACTGGGCTGGTGCGTTTTGTCGAGTTCAGAGACAAAAACAGTGTTTGACATGGTAATGCCATCTTTTAAGAAACACTCAGTGGCCTGACACACTATCACAATGTCACAATCTGTAAGTAGCCTAGCTGCAGGTTAAAACATTTCAAACCAATTTTACAAATTAAAGCCTAGTCTACCCTACCCAAGTTTATTTATTACCTGGTTTGGTCCAACAAATATTCAGACTTATTCTAATAGTTCTAAGTGTCCTTTAGGCCTATGAAATGTCTGATAACTTCAGGCACAAATAAATAAATAAGTAAAGAAAACTCATGTAGATTACTGAGGAGGATAGGAGAGCCAGGCTGAAGCATGTTGCCAAACAGTGCAAGTGGGCCCCTTCACACTTAGGCCCAAGTCAAAAAGAAGAAATAATAAGTATTTTTGTGTAAAAATTAGTCATTTTGTAGTTTGTTTTCTTCATAAATCTCTGGTTTTAGGCAACTTCATACTCCATGGAAGCTATGCACTATTGCAGGGGTCTCAAACACCCGGCCCTGTCCTGCCCAATTCCGGCCCGCAACGTATGACAAAATAATAATGTAATCCGGCCCTTGAGGCTATTAATTGCGACAAACAACGATACTGATTAAAATAGACGATAGATCCAGGTACGGTGACAAATCTCATTTGTAGGCCTACTCTGCTCCACTATGTGCAAGACATCCAGAGCTTGATTCAAACCCAAAATCGCTGCGCAAAGTTTTCAGGAAATACTTGTATTACACGCGAGAAACACAAAGACGTGCATATGTAATGACGCGGAAGCGATGCAGGCTATAGTGTTGCAGAAATTGAAGCAGAAATTAAGCAGAAATAGGCCTACACCAAATGTTGAAAAAAACGTTCACGTGTGATGAAGTCTTAGGTAAGCTATGTTATTCACCTATTCTAATTCTGAAGGAGAATATCCTTTTGGAGATTATGATCGATCGTCTATGACAGTGATAGTCACGGTCGTCTGTGAATGGAGGTGCGTGTATACAACGGTGTCCACTAAGCATACCATGCTTGTTTCGACCCTCTGCCCAACATAGCTTGGAGGTTGCAGTGGTAATCGTGATGATCGTGTCCGTAATGGATGTGGTACAGACAGCAGGGCTAGTAGAAATAGGGCTCTAAAGAACTACAAAGTCACCCGCAATATGATCGCGAACTTCTGGGTACTGCAAATTACCCATGATAGGAACTGTTTGACCAGAATACTTTATTGTAGGCCTATATTGTAGTAATCTATTACTAAACCACAACATCTTAGGTGTTGGTATACATCTTAGGTGTTTTTCCTGTTAATTTGTTATGTGGGTAATATGAAAAAGGAAAGTAAACCTGCTTAAATATGTTCATCCAGTATTTACTGAAAGGTGCATAATTTGAGGTGCTTGTCATCCAGTGACAAATTAGATGGGTAAATTTACCCCTTCATAAACTTTTGTTTTACTCAAAGATTTTTACATTTACAGTAGGACTTTATCTCTGACCACTTTCAAGCCATGGCTTTTTTGAAATGTTTATATAAAAATCAATGGTGTTGCTTTTCTTAACCCTGATGCCTAGTTTGCCAGGTTTAAAAAAGTTATGAGAGGAAATATTTTTATTTGGTGTGAAACACACACACATACCTGTTTTTATGTTTTTCATTTATTTTATAATTTGTATTAATATTTATTTTATCATTATTTTATTTATAAGCTAAGGTTGATAGCAGGTGTCTAAAACTAGATAAAAACACTTGCACTTTCTGTTTGCAGTTTTGTGTGGTATTTCAAAAAAAGAACATTGCATTTTCAGAAATAGCCGGCCCTCCAATCAGATGACGTTGGCAGAATTGGCCCCCAGCTCATTTGAGTTTGAGACCCCTGCACTATTGGCAACAATGTCACTCGCGCCTGTTTTGCTATGAAACGAAATTTCCCACTTTCTTTGGCATTTCTCACCTTTTTTTCACCCCTGACCCGTTTTCATGCCTGTTCTTTCTTCTTTCTTTCTTTTTCTTTCTTTCTTTCTTTCTTTTATTTCTCTCTTTCGTTCTGACTCATTCACTCACTCACTCACTCATATTCTCTCACAACCTCTGTCTTGCTTCTTTTCTACTCTCTTTCTGCTCTCTCTTTCTTCACTCTCGTTCCGAACTGCAGGCTCCTCTAATTAACCTTTGTCAGAAATAGACGCACTGCAGGTCTTAATGATCGGCTGGCAACACACGTGCGCGTGTGCTCCGTTTGGCACACGTCGTAATTGTAATTAAAAGCCGAGGTGGGCCGTCACACACACACACACACACACACACACACATACACACACACAGGCAGCCTGACCACAGAGATTCTGAACCCTCCTGAATTATAGAAGTGTGCCAGGAGCCAAGCCAAGATGGAAAATTCCTGAACTTTAGGTTTTTTTAAAAATACATCCCGTCTGTGCCCCCTCTGACCAACATATAGTCCCTGGACAGCACATGTCTGGTCTTTAAAGCTTTGGATCCTGGCATGGCTGACCTTGGTGGTGCGGGGAGTCTGTGGTCCATGCTGAGCATATTGGTCTCATACTTCCACTCCATGACAAGGAGACTTGATTGAGTCATTGTGGCATTGGCTGCTGAAACCCTGAAATAAAACTTCTACTCGAGGATGTGTCTAGCCATTCATATCCTCTCTTCTTTACTACGGGACTCTGCAGTGATCTTTACAGTTTTTATGAAAATAATGTGTGAACCAGAACATGGGCCATGCGGTTGACCATGAAGCCTTTATTTCTTGTAGTTGTTATACACATGTGCTAGAGATAGTTTAAATAGCCACAACATAAAGGGAAAGCATAGCCTGCTGTTTGTTTTCCCAGTACAGATTATTTCTTGGAAGTTATTTCTCCACTGCACTGATTGATCAAGCCAGTGCTTTCTGTTCATCCTTCGCAAATGCAAAGGTAGTTCGGTAGAGAGCAGTTTGAATAAATGTAGGGTAAGCGATGCTAAACGAAATTGTACAATTTTTGTAACATTCAGCAAATATCTCCACACCTAATGTAAGTTGCTTTGGACAGCCTGTTCTCGTTGATGGTTCTAAGTATGACGATATACTGTACTGAATCCTTTTCGTTTTCTTTCATTTGTCCAGCTAGCTTTAAAATGAGCTATTTATGCTTGGTTACACAGCCTGCGTTCTGAAATGCTGTTTATGATCAAAGCCAATAGAACCAGTCATCACGCAGCCTGAACACTGACAGTGACGGTCCGTTTCTGATATCAGATTGTTATTGGCACTAGACCCCCCCCCCCCCCCCCCCAGGTTCTTTGCTCTGTAAAACAGTTTCACTTAAAACAGTACATAAATTTGACATACATAAAATTGAATTGAATTGTTTCCCCTCGGCCAAATCAAAGATGTGGCTGTGGGGAATGGAGTTTCCCTGAGGAGTTTCCCTTGTTCCCGTCAGGCGAGCCCTACCATTTGGAGAACGGAGTGGGGCGGTCGGAACACTCGGAGAAGACGCCCGTGTCCCCGAGCTCAACTGGGAAACCCCTGGCCCTCTGCTCGCTCTCCCAGAGAGGAAGCCCAGGGAAGCTCTTCCGTCTGGGCTCAACAGGTGACATTTAGCACTGACACGTTTTGGCACTAACACACACCAGACACACAAAACATAAGCACACTTACTCTTCTTTCTTACACACACACACACACACACACACACACACACAAAACACTAGCCCACACAAACAGACAAGTACTTTCACATGCTCTCTGCCCGACTCAGGGCTTTTCAGTGCCTCATTCTCACTAAAACCGATAAGTTGTGTTGCAGTAAAATATTTTACCTGTAAAACGGTACATTGACCAATGAAAATGTTTCAGTGCATTTGAACCACTTGTGGCAACAGATATTAGCTTCAGCTTTGCCAATCAGGAAAGGCTAAGGCCCTCAAAAACATTTAGAGGTGTCTCCCACCATAGCCTTTGGGCTAAATAAAGCCCTTGGTATGTGCGTCTAGTTGTACGTCTCCAAATTTAGCTTTAAGCCTTGTCAGTCCCAAAGTAGATTCTGGTGTGTAGGTGTGTATTTGCATGAACACACATTATGATGGCAGTCCCTACATTGTCCTGAAAGGGTTTTTTGGGGTGCGGCGAAAGCTTTTTTCCAGCTCTGTAATAATAACACGTGAGTCATAACATGGGGGTGGTGGTGCCCTGTCGCATTGTCCTAGAATGAAACACTGAAGCGCCATCTCCTATTGAACAGGCATATAGGGCCTTGCTTATCTGTCTCCTTAAGATGTTCGGGATTACAAGGTCTTAAATACTACACACACACACACACACACACACAATAATATATAGACATACATGCACACACACACAAAGGCTAAGTCCATATTAGCTCTGATAAGTTTTAATATGTCCACAAAGACCGTATCAGTTTCTAAGTAGATACAAAGTGCATCCTCATTACCACATACGCAAATATCACGACCATTCAGCCTTTGTCAAGTCTCGCATCCCTATGTTAAAACCTGCATTAAAACTCGTAATTCTGATTCTTGAAAATCATGACAAACGTACAGTCAACAAGTATGGATACAAGGGAAGAAATAAGCATCAGATAAAACCTAGCTAAGCTAAGCGCACAAACGGACATAATCCCTCATGTGGTGGACATCATAGAACATTACACAGTGCTTCTGATGATCAAGAGGGATTTATTTGTCACATACACAGTTACAGTATATAATAACCGTATACAACGTTTTTGAATTAAGTTGCATAGGTTATTAATCCGTTTCCATTCATTGCCTGTACTAGTGTTTACTTCCTGAAAAGGAGCACATGGCCATTGTTACGTGAAACGAGCACAACGAATCAGGAAAGGGAACATGGGCTTGTACTTCATCTCTTTCAGATGGTTCTGCAATTTAATCATCCACAATCATGCGCAACGGCTCCAGCTCAAAACTAATACAGGGTCACCTGCAGATCCAAATTTCTCCTCTTTGGGAGCTCGGATACGTGTTAATAATGTAAAAATGTAAATGTAAATACGATGGCGTAATGTGGGATGTGTGTAATGTGGGGGCTATCCGCAAAAAAAGTATTTTGGGTTCAAACGGATCCGACTTAATGTAGACCAGGCCAAAGTCAAAGTGCAGTGAATAGTTTCACTTTGTAGAAGAGCTACATACATAATTGCTTATCCACCATCAGCTTGACCGTAGATTTGATCAAACCGAGAATGTCTAATAAGGGGAGAACTTCCACTCTCGGAAAACTTCCGGTTTCTGAACTGGTTGCAGTTCCGTCTGTGGTTCCACATGAGGGCGCTCGCAGGCGAGTCCAGAATGCGTGGAGGTCTATGGAGCTGTACCCCTCAAAATCCACTTTTCTCGGGATATAATTTTTTTTCAAGTAATTTGAATATTGTATTCGAAAGGGGAGGCAAAGACAATACACTTGGTTGAGTATTATATTTTTTAAAGTCACTTAATTGTTCTAAAAAGCCTTTCAAACGTGTCAATGACGTCATTCATTAGCACAATGCTAGCGTGTTATGGGCAACAACGACCCAACCTGTAAGAAAACGAAAGGACATGACTCCCGGATTATTTCACTTTTGATTGATAATCCATATCCATTTTGCGAAAAATAAAATAAAATCTGAGGGTTTCAGTTGTTAAATAGGTGAAAACAATAAATGTAGCCATGTAGCTCCATAGGACCACATGTATTTTGGACTCGCCCGCGATCGCCATCTAGGTGAACTCTGGTGAACTGCAGCCAAATTCGGTTTGTATGGTATTAATAGAGTGGGGAGGCTCTCCGTAGACGGGCTCTGATCATACCATCAGCAGAGTGTGTGACCCATGACCTTTGCCCTCTCCTGTCAGGGTCGGCTAGCTTTGCGGGGTCCAGAGAGAGCCCAAGGCCCAGCTGCCAGGACCCCAACCTGTGGACGGTGGAGGACGTGATGCAGTTCATCCGCGACATCGACCCCTTGCTTGGGCCGCACGCCGACCTCTTCCGCAAACATGTAAGTGCTCACCCCATTAACGTCACCATCCACACCTACAGCTTACATCAACGAGTTCTCAGGTCAGTCCTAAAAAGTCCGGTAACTAAAGATATATAACCCTTAAACCAGGCGAAATGATGAATTCAGACGGACTCATAAGTTGACTCTCTCCTGAAGAATCTTTCCTACATCATGTATCTAAATACCTGTCTGAAATATGCAAATGTTAAAAAGCTTGAATAAACTGGCAACTCCTCCCTCTTCTTCTCTTCTCTCCTCTTGTGTGCTGTGTTCTAGGAGATTGACGGCAAGGCCCTCCTATTATTGCGCAGCGACATGATGATGAAATACATGGGCCTGAAGCTGGGGCCCGCCCTCAAGCTCACCTTCCACATCGATAGGCTGAAGCAAGGTCGTCCCTGAGTGTCCTGCGCCCCTGTCTACCCTGCATTACCAATCTCCAGTCCCCACCCCCTCTCGCCTATCAGAAGGTCAACACATATCATGTAGCACTTCATTCCCAAGCTCTGTTCGAGCTACCCCCCAAAAAAACAAACCCCTTTACTATCAAGTCCACCATCCAAATCAAACTCAGCCACTGTGCTCTACCACACACTGCCCAGTGACAACCACGTTGTGTAGAACAGTCCAGTTCATTGGAATCTTGGGAAATAACCCCAGCCATGCCTCAGTCTCCTATGTTCTTCAGAACGTTCAGCACTTACTTACAGATTCACTGACATTCTCCAGTGTTCTCCAGCATTCTCCAGAGTTCTCCAGGCCGTTCAGGGCCCCAACCAAGGACTTGAGTTATGAAGTTACACAGCAAAGGAGGAAGAGCAAAATTGGGCCATTTTCAGGGCCTGTTTTTTTAATACCGTTTTTTTTTTTTATAATGTCTTCTATATTTTATATCCCTCTCATAGTAAGGGGCCTGCAATTTGTTATTTGTTCAAGAAGTTTGTACCAGACTGATTTTCTTTTCTGACAAACTTCTTCTAACAGACAAACACTAGGATTCATGATCTACAGCATGTGATCAACTCCAATGTCTCATCATAAGGCACCGTTCTTTTCTCTACACATTAAAACTGCCACCGCGATCATCAGATCAAACAGACCTACAGTACGCACATCACAAAAAAGAGCTGCCGTAACACACCTCTCCTCTCTTTTTATCTTTCTATGAATGTTTACATTGTCCTTTTGTCTTATGTCTTCATTTGTATTTTCAAAATTTTATACTATATTGTTAGAGTTCATACATTTAAAAGTGTTGTCATACTTGTAACTGTTCAATAAAAAAAACAAGTGTTTCTACGATAGTGTTTTTATTAGTGCAAGATACATTTGAGTGTGTGAATCTGCCAGGCCTAAATGTTGTCGTTTAAAAGCGTTGTAGGTGTTTGTTGTCTTCCAGCTCCACATAATCATATCATATGACATCAATCGTATCTGTATGACTAACAATGACATCAGCATGTATCTGATCAATGCCTGTCCTGTGCTCCCAGTATTGTCCCAGTGGCTGATCAATACAGGGGTTTTCCTGATCACAGGCCACAAGGGGGCAGTAGTGTGCTAACACTACATCATCCTTGTCACACTGGCTCTTTGAATGACGTCATGTTCAGTTGGCAGAGATGGTGTTCTGGTATACTGTGCCTATAGATTAGCGAGTCTTCCACTATCAGCACAAAAGAGCACCTCCAGTCTAATATCGAATACAGTGGAACAAACACTCAACCGCTGTTGCAGTCTAGACAGTGTGTGCGCTTGCTTGTGTCTTTGGCGCATGCAGTGGTTGTTTGTAGCGCATGCAGGCAGGGAGTAACGCCAGCCGGACTCATTAACTTCACTGAAGCACCACCAGACTGGCTCTACAACAAGCAGCACATGTTAAAATTTAGCATGGGTGGCTTAGTTGGCAGGAATAACTCCATGCTTGTGTAGAGGGCAAGGTTTTTTAAATGTGTCTGAGCATAAAGAATAGTGTTTTTAGATTAATTTTGGACTGTGGTAAAGTATAGGCTTGTCTGGGGTTTGTGTGTGTCTTAAGTGTCTGTTTTCCTCTGTGTGTGTGGGAGGGGATTCTCAGGATAAAGTAGTCACATTACATAAGCTATAGAGAGGATAGGGAAGATTGGTGGCCTTGCTGTAGAGTGAGAGGTGTAGCTTTCTGGAGACTAGTGTGATAAATCCTCTCCTGGGTTAACAGGGTCTGATGGCTTCTTCTTACAATATTTAATGTATGGAACCCATACGCACAGAGGCCATAGGTGAGGCTAACCAAAACAGGCGCTTTTCAGGGTCCACATGTGTTCACATAGCTGTGGGGACATTTTATTTTCTGGCATGTCACTTTCATACCGTCTCTATCTCTGTCTCCTCTCATGCAGCTATCTTATTGCTCTTACCTACTGGAGCATGATGGAGCTCAAATTGCACACAGTATGTAGCTGTTTGTTATGCCCAAGAGCATATGTATAATGTCTTTGAAAGCATTGACAAAATGTGTGTGTGTGTGACCTTACAAGAGGAGTGGGAATGCACAGATCTATTGCTACGTATTGTCTCCGGTGGTTTTCACAAGTAAAAGATGCAAGGTGACATACTGTAAATTAAACCACATCCTGACCAACAGTCAACCGGAAAGGAAATACTCATGAATGTTAAATGACCAAAACGGTTGCTCCTCCTGAATATGTCTCTGTACAGATGTGTGTTTGTGTGTGTGAAGGGGGGGGGGGTCTGTGAGTGTGTGTGTGTAGGTGGGCGGGTGGGGTATTTGTGAGATAGAATACATGCATGCACACAACAGTGAGAGTGAAAGCATAGCTCTATGTCAGTGTACATCTGTGTAATCAGACCCGAGACTCACTGTTGTGAGAAGGGGAATCCCGTAGGGGTGCCCTCCCGCGATGGCTACAGAGGAGATTAGCAATCTCCAATAAGCTCACAGAGCAACAGCACACTCACTCCGTCTGCAATACAACAAGAGAGGACTCCGTCAGTCTCCAATAAACTCACAGAGCAACAACAGACTCACTCTGTCTGCAATACAACAAGAGAGGACTCCCTCAGTCTCCAATAAACTCACAGAGCAACAACAGACTCCCTCCATCTGCAATACAACAAGAGAGGACTCCCTCAGTCTCCAATTAGCTCAGTGCAACAACAGACTCACTCCGTCTGCAATACAACAAGAGAGGACTCCCTCAGTCTCCAATAAGCTCACAGAGCAACAACAGACTCACTCCGTCTGCAATACAACAAGAGAGGACTCCCTCAGTCTCCAATAAGCTCAGAGCAACAACAGACTCACTCCGTCTGCAATACAACAAGAGAGGACTCCCTCAGTCTCCAATAAACTCACAGAGCAACAACAGACTCATTACGTCTGCAATACAGCAAGAGAGGACTCCCTCAGTCTCCAATAAGCTCAGAGCAACAACAGACTCCCTCCGTCTGCAATACAACAAGAAAGGACTCCTTCAGTCTCCAATAAACTCACAGAGCAACAACACACTCACTCCATCTGCAATACAACAAGAGAGGACTCCCTCAGTCTCCAATAAGCTCAGAGCAACAACACACTCACTCCGTCTGCAATACAGCAAGAGAGGACTCCCTCAGTCTCCAATAAACTCACAGAGCAACAACAGACTCATTATGTCTGCAATACAGCAAGAGAGGACTCCCTCAGTCTCCAATAAGCTCAGAGCAACAACAGACTCACTCCGTCTGCAATACAACAAGAAAGGACTCCCTCAGTCTCCAATAAACTCACAGAGCAACAACAGACTCATTACGTCTGCAATACAGCAAGAGAGGACTCCCTCATTCTCCAATAAATGTATGGAGCTGCAGAAGACATCCTGTTTCCATTAGACATAGAACAAAAAAAGATCCACTTGATCACTCATTAACTTCTGAAGCCACAGAAAATATTCTATCTCTTGTACACTTTCTGACTGGCTGTGGTGGGCACCATTGCAACATATATGACCGGGGGAAAGTGTGTGTGTGTGTGTGTGTGTGTGTGTGTGTGTGTGTGTGTGTGTGTGCTGACATCAGATCGAAGGAAAAGGTCAGCAGAAACTCCCAACAGAGTCCTGATACTGAGAACTGGGCAAACAGGAAGTTAGTCAGGGCAGAGGGTTTGATCTGAATCACACCCAGAAATGCCCCAGGGCATATAATGGTGGCAGGTGACACATTAAATACTGTATGAGTTGGCTTAGAACAACTGGCGCAACATGAACTGAGCTTTGTTTATAAGCAGGAAGGCTACACACATGGCACAAGTGACATGCACTGTGGTATGCTTATGGCTGCTGTTCATCTCCATACATGCCCATTGAGGGAAATGGTGTTAAACTCAAGTAAAGCCATGACTGCAGATGTAGAGCCATTTGTATCTACACATGTGTATATACCACATACCAGTCAGTGATTTTGAGGATTACTCATGACTTCTAATTTTCTACTGTGAAGTGGCGGGCCCCTCGTTAATCAATTCGAATAAAAAAATGTTTAAACTGAATGTGAAGACAGAAGGCCGGAGCAATCAAATGTAGAAATTGGAGATTGCCAGTGTTTACACCAAACCACACAGAGCGGCAAGAGCATGTTTCCCACGGAAAAATGCCACAGCCAACTATTCACACTGGCAGCAGTCCCCAAACCTTGCAGAGGTTCCAACTATTTATTTGAGAATGTCAAATAATAATACATAACTTGTTTGGAAGAGAAATAAAACATCAATCGTGTGTACACAAAGACACTCTCACACACACACTGACACACACAGACAGACACACACACACTGATACACACAGACACACACACACACACACACACACACACACACACACTGACACACACAGACAGACACACACATTGACACACACAGACACACACACACACACACACACACACACACACACACACACACACACTGAGTCTAACTAGAGGAATGCCTCTCCTGCACACTCTTCACATTAAAGATACAAATCCCCATGCTCCTTTGCCTGTCAGCAGATTTGCTGGCTGTGTGGAGTTGCTGCAGGGCGCTCATATCATTTGTGCTATTCCAGGAATGTGTGCTATAAGCCGACCAGCCAGCACCTCGGGCCCCGGCTACCTTGTTTCCCCGGGACCAAACTCCAACCCCCCAAATCCCTCCAGAGCCTGTGCCCAGCCTCCTCTCCCTCCACAGATGGTGCTCCCAAACGGACTAGCATGTGGCGCGGGGAGGGGAATGTTGAGCTCGGCTGTACGTAACCTGCTAGCCTACAGCTAAGCTCCCCAACGGCAGGAACCCCATGGTGATTGGCCAGTCTGCCACGCCATGCCGGTGCCCGCCTGGGCTTGCTGCTGTCGACAGTTACTGTTGGCATTGCCACCGGTGCCTGCTTAGATGCAGGCAGGGCCCAGGAAATACAAGGGTAAACCAAAGCTGAAGGGGGAAAAGCAGCATAATGGCATGGCTCAGTCTGTCTCTGGAGCAATAAAGGGCTTCAGGTCACAGCCTCTGGTCCAGATTAGCACCAAGAGCTTGGCATAGCGCATTGGCACCCTCCTGCTGAGAGAGAGAGAGAGAGAGAGGGAGTAGGGGATGGGGGAGAGCCACACACTAGACTAGCCACCAAATGCCTGTTATTCACTCATAGTGCAAACTTTATCATGTCCTGTGCAGGCCTCAAGACACCAGACTTCCGCATCATCAATTGTGCCTACAGGATTAGGATATCACACATACACACACACACACACACACACACACACACAGTCATTAAGTTAATCACGGTGAAAAAGACCAAGCTCTATACTTCAGAGGCAGCAGCCAGGAAAGGGGGAGGAGTGGCGGAGAAAGTTATAGCTTTGCGTTCGCACCTCCCAAACCATGCCCCAACAAGTTGGGTTTTTTCTGGGGGGAGCAGGAACATGTGGTCATACAACTCCATACATGTGTTGGACTGAGTTTGTCTTTTTTATGTGTGTCAAAAAGGAGTCTTTTTCCCCTGCTTGTAGAGTGACATTTGTTCATATGAGTACTGTGCAAAAGTTTAACCATTTTTAACACACTAATTCCCTGTCTTCTTCCAAATGAAAATATAACAGAATTCCCAAAAGAATTCCCTGTAACATTGTGTCCCAAAATATTATAAAATTCCTTTTTTTTTGTAAGGGATCATTTACATCAAACATTTGCTCAGCACAGCCATATTAACATATTAACCTACTGCACACAGACAATTGCACTGCTCTATCCCACCCATAGTGTTCTATTTATTTATTTACAAATGTATACCGGTACTGTAACTATACTTACAGCTATATCCTACTGCTCGTCATACTATTCTTACTGTTCTGTTTTTATTCTTTATATGTTAAGTGAGTGTTGTACTTTGAAAGCAAAGATTAACCAGAGTCAAATTCCTTGTTTGTTTACGAAAACCTTGCCAATAAAGCTGTTCTGTTCTGATTCTGATATTGTTATTCATACAGCATCCTTACAACTTGTCAGTGCTCAATATTTAACACACTATGGTGGGAACAAAGCACAGCTCATCTCAAACCATAACACAAGATTTAACACAGCTCCCAAATCCTATTGGTCTCTAAGGATATGTCTAAGCATATCCAGACGTGGCCTACTGGTTAGCGCTTCGGACTTGTAACCGGAGGGTTGCTGGTTCGAACCCCGACCAGTAGGCACGGCTAAAGTGCCCTTGAACAAGGCACCTAACCCCTCACTGCTCCCCGAGCGCCGCTGTTGTTGCAGGCAGTTCACTGCGCTGGGATTAGTGTGTGCTTCACCTCACTATGTGCTGAGTGTGTTTAACGGATAAAATGCTTTCCTCACGGGATCAAAAGAGTATATATACTCACTTATACTTATACTAACATTGGCAATCATGTAAAAAAAAACATTTGGCAACACTGATAGCTGCTTGATTATCTCAGTACTCTTGCAAAGGCTTATGGGAACACAATGAAGTGGTGGCACCAAGGGATCCCATGTGATCCTTTGCTTTCATGGTTCAGAGTCACTTAGGTGCTTCACATTCATCTTACATGATTCTGTTGGATAGATTCATTGCTGTGGCAAAATATATTAGTTCAACTTTGTGTTTGAAAGGGAAACATGACAGTGTGTGTAATTCCATGTTTTGTGGTTTAGTAACTGTGGCAACCTCTCTTTTCCTTTTTCTTTTTTACATTTTTATACGCTTACCTGATACAATCAGATAAATGGAATGCTTAATTGGAATGACTATTCAAACATAATAATGTTGTGTTTCATACAAAACTAGATTGGTCTATTTCATTGTATCTTACTGTGGTTTCATAAATTGGACAGCCCTGACGTAAGCTTTTTGCAGCTTATAGAAATGTATTCAAAGTGGCATTTTAGCTACATTTGGTTATATTCGGTTACAATCTACTTTATATCACACTAATTTCCATTCATTTAATTTCAATCATTCTTCAATATGCTTGTGTGCTTTCCCTTTGTTTAGATTGTGTACATTGATTTAGTAAAATTTACTAGATTGTTAAGTTATGCAGTGTATCTATTAGCTATCTGATGGGTGGAATCATGATTGCATAGAATGTCATTTTTTTTTTTTTATCACTTACGTGGCTTCAACCCATCTGAACTGTACAACTTTCTTGTACACAGCTCTCCAAGAAAACATTTTGTTTTTATGGAAGACCTTGTCATGGCTGAGCACGCAGTATACATTTGGGACATACACACAATGGGCTTTTTATGGGGTCGTGAAAAAGGCATTTCCTTGATGCAGGAACCACAGCGAGTTGTAACAGATGAAGGCACTGAGAGTCACATGTGCTTCAGTGAACAAAGAAAGTGGTTGTAACTACTTTATCTAACATCAAGGAAAAGTTTATTGTTTTGTTGACATGTAAATGTGAATCAGGTTTCTAGGCCAAGTATATTTGCGTATACAAGGAATTTGGTCTCTGCATTTATCCCATACGTGAATTAGTGAACACACCAAGCACACAGTGAGATGAAACACGCACTAACCCTGCAGCAGTGAGCTGCCTTGCTACAGCGGCGCTCTGGGAGCAGTGAGGGGTGCCTTGCTCAAGGGCACTACAGCCGTTCCCATTCCCAGGGATCGAACTGGCAACCCTTCGGTTCCAAGCCCGGAGCCCTAACCAGTAGGCCACAACAGCCCCCATTGACATTGTTTGTATATAACTTTGTATTTGTATGTAACTTTTTAACTTTGTATTTTAAGTCCACATGACTCACAAATATTTCACTTTAACTCCTGTGTCTGTGACTCCTGTGATTGCTTGTATGTAAACTAACTAAGTAATACATTTTATCTCATGCATGCATGCTGTATTTACTAGGAATGAGGACGCCATTTGTTGAAATTATCATACCGAAGGGCCCTGGTGATTTTGCATGGATTGACCTCTTGTAAAATTATAAAGAAGACAAGTGAATAACACACTAACGATTGAAAAGACTGAAAATAAAGCACAGAGGAACACAGAAACACCATAATTAATAACAGCATTTTGTATTGATAAAATGTTTTTGTAATTATGAAATATATCTGCTCATTTGCCCTCTTAAACAATAGAAGTAGGGTAGTTAAATTATCAAAGGAATATCTTAGTAAAATATTCATTGCAGTAAAATATTCATTGCGCCTTTTGTGTAGAACTAACCACAACACAAATGTGGTGATAGCTCCATGTAGTTTGTTTTACACTAAGTGGTACAATTCATGATAACATCACCCATACAACCAGTGTATAAATGTGCAGTTTAGATACAAGAAGATAATAATGTATTGGCTGAATGACTCCATGTGATGTAAGTGAATAAGCATTTGTGGGTTTTTTTCTATTGCGCTGTCCCTTTAAGGCATTATTCTCTGGGATGAGGCAAAAGTGGGTGCCTGCTTGGTCCCCCTTCTCTCTCTCTCTCTGTGCGGCACTAACCCCTGATTAGGCAGATCCGAGGGAGGACTCAGCACCAGCTGCACTGCCTGGAAATAGACAAGCGTGATGGGAAGAGAGATGCTGTGAGGGCTGGCCCTATAGGAGTTCTCTCTCTCTCTCTCTTTCTCTCTCTCTCTCTCTCGCTCTCTCTCTCTTTGGGTGAACCAGAGAAACTCCTGGGCAAACCCCACCTAGAAGTCCCCACTCAAACAGAAAATAAATTACATGAAAACACAACTGCCTCCTCATTTCAGTGAACAGTTGGTAGCTTTATTTCATCTCATTCTGTTGCATGTCCTGTGTGTTTTGACAAGCTTCTGCATTCTTTCTTTCTTTATTTTTTTGCTTGTGGGCTCAGCACATTTGAATTTTATTGAAAAAAAGAGTGAAGCAGACAGTCAGACGTTCTCTGCGTAGTGTGGTGGTTGTGGGTGGGCTGAACAGAGTAAGAAGAGAAGAGAGAAAACAAGAAAGACCGAAACAACTTTGAGCGTAAACATCTCCCGTCACACCCTGCGAGTGTGTGTGTCTAGACTAGCCCCTCAGAGTAGCATGAGACGTTACAAGGGATTAAGAAGAGAAACAAAAGAGTTTTTGTCACAGTTTGCTATTCTAGGGATTTTTTTTTTTTTTTTCAAAAAAGCTTAACACAGTGTACATATTCCATGGACCCCTCTTATGAGAACTGGCAACTGAAACATATTCTTTTGGGAAATGGGGCTAATTAGTGGAGATCTGTGGATGTTTGCGCTGCCACCAAATTGTGTTTTGATGAACGTAAAGTGGGACGCAGCGGTCGAGTGACACCACTTCCTTGCAGCTTAGTGTGTGTGGCTGCTAATCAGTGCCAGTTGGTGGTTTTTCTAAGGCGGCTTTCTTGAAACTGGCAAGAAACACCCTAACCGTTACAGAGCCTTGTGCCCTGCCAAAAAAAGCCCAGCGCCACACAGCTAGACTCCAACCAAACCGATCAAATGTACACCCCAGTGCAACACACACACCTCTTTATCTGATGCACAAAAAGGTCGTAGGTTGCTGAGACAAGTGGAAATTCCAATTCTTGAATTTCCCCTGGGGATCAATAAAGTATCTATCTATCTATCTATCTAAATCTCCCACATTTTCCCAGAAAGTACATTATTTTGTTTTGGTGGTCATTTTTACTGCATATCTCACTTAGACCACCACTAGACAACAATCAGATACATACGTAAGAATGCAAGGAAAAGGTCTGTAAAGCCCCTATTGCATCCGGCACTAAGTTCCTAAATGATGCGTATTTATTTTCTTCAGATTATGCATTGCTTATTTTGACACTTCCCTTTTTCAGGCATCATTTGTCAAATCAGCATCAGATATATTTGCCATTTTGAGTCCTTAAAAGCATGGTGTCATTTATCAGATTCAGGACTACTAGGCCCAAGATACCACATTTAGAGAGAACACAGACAAATTAAATGTTTTCATTAAATAAATATTTTATTATTGCTTAAAATAAATACATCATCTTCCAACCAAAAGTAACATAACAACAGAATATGAACGGCCAGCTGTGTGGTAGTTCCCAAAGCTCTGGCCTTCCTTACGCTGGCTCGCCACCATTTGTAACCCTTCAAGCAGCAAAGATGTCTCAAGACAATCAGGTGAAAGGATAGCAAAAGCCCTCTGCTTCTGCAGTATGCCGACAATCAAGCAAGTCCACACCAGAGGCACAGACAGACACCAAGGCAAGTCTACCGGCTGACCCGACACACTGTACAGCCCTGCCAACCTACATTGGTGGTGGTGGATGTTCAGTCAGTCAGAAAAAGAGGTCAAGGAGAGAGACAGGGAGTGTGGGTGAGTGAGGGAAAGACTGCGAGAAGCTAATCTGTTTAGTTTTAAAGAGGGTCTGAGTTGCCCTCAGCCATTCTCTACCATTAAACCATTTAGAGTCACGCTCGTGCTTCAAAAGGATCCCATGTTGACTCTGTTCCACGACTTCCTGTATCCACCCACCCAACGCCACAGGAAATGATCAGTGGGGGTGGGGGTGGGTAACAGCTCTGCAGGCATGTCAACCTCCCCCAACCCTCTGGCTTACAAGCCCAGCAAGACTGGGAGGAATGCAGGCCAGATCTCTGCTGAACCTCTGGGCTAAGACTGTATGTGTTTTTGTGCATGCTTGTGTGTTTTCCAGGTAATAACAGATTAACTCCGGTGTGTATGTGTGTGTGTGTGTGCACGTATGCACGAGTCTCACTTCCCATCCCCCCTCAACTCTCCTTTATTATTACATTAACATGACCAGGACTGTAGGGTTTGTTCATTCAGTAGTCCAGTGTCAGCAACCCTCTGGTCATTCACCATGGCTGAACAAGACATGCACCTCTACATGGCTACACTCAGCACACTAGAGCAGGGCCTGCATATAGAAGGAAGGACCAAATGCACATTGACGTTATCAAGCAGTGTAGTTCTAAAAGAAACAAAATTGGTCATTCCCAGCTTGTCTTAATCTGACTTGAAAGGCTTTTTTTTTTGTCAAAACTGAGCATTGACTGCAACAGACAAAAATGACAACACATCAATATTTCAGTAACTCTACTCTTTCCCCAACCACATTAAAACCAGACTGTGTAAATTAATCTCTTATGAGGATAAATAAAATGAGCCTGTTGTATTTTGATTCCTTGACTTGGACAGTAGGCCAGAGGTTCTGTGTTTGAGAACCTAATAGTGAACCCTAAGTGTGCCCTACTGAAGGAGCGAAGACTGAGTTGAAGGTCCATGCCGTCACTAGTCCTCACTCAATACAGCAAAGAGTCACAATATAAAGCATTTTTCTTTAAGTATATAGGTACTACATCAATAGTTAATCTCAGCATTTGGCATGTTCCACCCTCTTTCCTCAGATAAGGTCTTTGTGATGAATGCAAAACAAGAGGCCACGGTTAAACTAGGCCATCTTTATTGATCACCACATCCTGAAGTCACACATAGATTGAGTCTGGCCATGATCTTAAAGGACCAGGGAGTTCAATAAATAAAAACAGCTGCTCGGATAGGGCAGATCTGTGGCGTCTTCTCCATCACTGTGAGGGGGAGAGCCCACTACGAACTAGGCCAATCACAGCCATGTTTGTTAACAGGAGGAGCAAGTGGTTGATACTGCCGAGATCAGGTTGGTGGCCCAGTGAGATGACGAGAAGGTAAAGTAATTCGATTTTTTTTTGTTTTTTCGCTGTTGGTGCTGCCAATAAAATCTATCCATGACTCAATTTGTCCTTTCAAACACACTTTCACAGCCTAGTCCAAACCAATTTCTTTAAAACCCCAAGAGACCCCTACTCAGGTTTAAAGTGACATTTCATCAAAATCACTGTTAAAAACACAGATCTCGTCCATAAACCTTATTTCTTTCAAGTTCTATCATTTGCTTTCTTTTTCTTTGAGTCTCTGGCTTGTCTCACTTTGTGAGTCCGTGAGCGACAGAAATAAATACATTTCATTGTAAAATTGCAGTGAAGACTCGACATCCATAGGAGGTGGACGAGCGGACAGAGTCTTGTCATTGCGTGAAGGGGCGTATGGCAACTGCTCCCTTTGTATTTTACATTCATATCCTTCCCGGGAGAAGGCAGGAGAAAGCCATGAGAGGGACGGTTCTCTCCATCCTCAGGCCAGACTTGGAAGAACTGCAGCCTGAGCAAAAAAGAGAGTCCTCCCCGCAGCTATGGGACTTGAAATGGACACGGCCCGGCCCTATGCCCACAACCCTCCTCCTCCTCCGCGGACACTTGACAGGCAGGCCGGGCAGGGCGAGCGTGCCACCAAAACGAGGAGAAGAAACAAACACGGATCCGCCTTTGTTGCCATCCTTTCCGGCGCCCTCTTCTGCTTCTCTTAGTGCCCGTTACCATGCCCACCGCCCTCCTGACGAGGGGGGTCATCCCCCCCTTTCTCCCCATAGCACTAAAACTCCACTTCTCAGCAACTCACCGTGCTCGGCTGCTGTTTGCTCACAAAGTCCGAGAAAAAGTCAAACTCGTTCTGTCCCAGGAAGAGCTCGGGTAGCTCCTGCACGCGGTCCAAGCCCAGCTCCATGACCAGCGACGTCAGGACCTCCTCGTCGATCAGGTCCGCGTCCATGACGCTGAGTCCCAGCGCTGGCCCCGCCATGTGCTGCATGCTTGCCAGCTGGGCCGGGCCCATGCGGAACTGGACCCCGTTGGCCATGTGGTTCCCGTTCATGGGGCCCATAGGGTGACTTTGGTACTGGGTGTTGAGTTTTTGCAGGTGTATGCTGGCCATGAGCTGTGGGGTAGGGATACCCGCGCCCACATACTGTTGCTGCTGCTGCTGCTGTTGTTGTTGTTGTTGGTGCTGCTGCTGGTGGGTGGTGGTTAGGGTGGTTCTGTTGCTGCTGCTGTTGATGCTGCTGTTGCTGCTGCTGCATCTGCTGCTGCTGGTGCGGGTGCATGTGATGGTGCTGCTGTTGCTGGTGCTGCTGTTGCTGATGGAGTACCTGCTGTTGTGGGTGATGTGGGTGCTGCTGCTGCGGTGGCTGCCCCTGGCCGCTGTACATCATGTTGCCAGGTGCCATTTGGTGGTGGCCCATGGGAGCACCGTTCATCTGGCCATTCATGGCTCCAACCAGGTTGGGCCTCTGGCGAATGGCAGCCTCCATGTTGGCCTGGGGCCCGCCGCCGTAGTGCATCATCTGCCCGTTGGGGAGGGCCCTCATGCTGGGCTGGCCAGCGTGCTGTGGCTGGGGGCCCGGCTGGAGGCTGCCGTTCATCCCCACGCGGTACCCGTGGATGGCTCCATTGGAGGCGCTGTGGGTCATGGGCATCATCATGCACTCCACAATGGCTTCTCCCTGTGCGCGCAGAGGCAGAGGAGGGGAGGGGGTAATTAGCTGGGTTTGTCAGACAGAGAGGGAGCACAGCCAGGCACCATGAGGGATCTTTCAAGAGCTAAATTGAGACAGGCTCATAAGGAACTGGCCCAGTGAAATGCAGTATTGCTGCAGACACTGTAGGCTACCATTTAGCCTACCATTCTTATTGCACTTCATCAAAAAATGTGCCAAAGATTATATTCTAGGGTTATAGCCTAGTAGTCTGTGGACAAGCGCTCAGATGACCAATAGCCGGTCACAATTCGTTTTGAGGGACTGAAACTGATGAAGCATTAGGGTATTTTAGCAATACGTTTTCACAATATTTAGAAGACACGTGAGATAAGCATAGGCTATGAGCGGTCAATTCAGTTTGACGCCAATATCGTTTTTAACAGCCTTCAGCTATTGTCATTTTACCAGCAGTGTCAATGTAAGCGATCGTCTAGCTCTGACTCAAAATCTGGCATTCCCTTGAGACGGCTGCTTGAAAACAAAGATCTGCAAAATTTGAAGCTTTCCGCTACGTTCTTGTGTGCGAACACTGGTTAGTTTCTCAGTGGCCACTGTGTCTCGCTGTTTCGGTTTGATTTTCTTTGTGCCTTTTATCCACGGTTGACTGAAACTCAGGTGGCCCTTCGCGCAAACAGATAAAAATCATAACGAAGCGCAGGCAGACAACAAAATGGATATGCAGCGATGACATTCATTGGTAATAGCCTAGATATCACTCGCCATGTTCCGTTACAGCCATGGCAAAGACAATCAACCTGCACCTGGTTGTCTTATTTAAATGGTAAGTGCAACAAAGAGGACATATCGCTTTCTGTTCTTCGAACTTACAACGATATTCCAATAGGCTAACATATTCCTTAAGATCCTCTGTCAAAATGGAGACATTTTAACCTACCATGACAAAGATATCATTAACATAAACGACGGAGAATATAAATCATCAACAGGACAAAGGCTACGTTAAAAATAACGAAAGATTTCCAAAACTACAACTCCCACTCCCTTTCGAAGTAGGATTCACATTGCCCACAAAGTGAGAGGCGAACAATGGGGGCTGCAACCCAAAGCACTTACTGACAACCTCAGTCATTAATGCATCCATGAAAAATATGCTTACCCTTGTTTGTTCTCGCCTGTTAACAAAGTTCAATGACTTTGCCGCAGCTAGTGGAAATAATGTTGCGTTTGTCAATGTGCTGCGAATCTGCCGACGGATCACAGGGTATATTCCAAAAGGTTAAGCTTCATACTAGATCAGGAGCGATGGACAAAAGGCTGCCGCATCAGATCCTAAAACGAGTGCCTGTTTTCTGGGTCAACTCCGGGATTATATACATCTGAAACCCTCAGAGGCAGGCTGTGTGAGCGAGAGAGAGGTGGAGCTACCGTTCTCCCTGCATCCTTTGTTGCGATTGGCCCCAGTTAATATCATTGTGTCGAAAACCCCTAGTGGTTTCTATTAGACAGTAGCTAATTTGTTCAGTCATGTTTATACCGTTCTTGGTTGTGTGATACTTATTTTTAATAATGTAGCCATAACATGATATATTTATTTTACCACAAATGTTGAACTTGTCATGTATAGGCTATGTATAATTAGATTGAGTAAGGGCTATGCTTACTTAGGCTAGATAGATAGATAGATAGATAGATAGATAGATAATTAATATGTACAGTGTTAATGGATACATGTGTATGAGTGTGCAAAAGAAAGAGACATGCATGCAGGAATGTTTATACAATGACAATCTTTTCTGCAGATTTTTTACAAGTGTGTGTGCGTGTGTGTGTGTGTGTGAGAGAGAGAGAGAGATAGAGCGCATGTCTTTGTATTTGGCAAATCACTGGCCACCCATGTGATGCTGTGTGATGGCAGGGTGAGGTGGGGAGGGGAGGGGAATGGAATGGAATGGAATGGAATGCCGGTGCTATTCTGGGCCAGTAGCGACTGCTGCAGCAATGGTGGCAGCCACCGTGGAACAGGAGAGTGGAGAGGATGGAAAAGAAGAGAGATTGGGGGAAGGACATAAAGAAGGAGAACAACTGATGAAGACGGAGGAAGGAGTGAAAGAGAGAGGAAGAAGTAAGAGAGTGCAGGCTGCACATGGCTACCATCAGTGTTATGCCCCCTCCCTATCCCAGTCGGTACACTGAGATAATGAGAGCAAAAAAAACATACAAATGGCTCCACTGCTGTGCGTGATTGCTGTTTGCAGTCGACTTTGTAAACGATCAGGAATAGAGGAACAGACTCCAGTTTTGACCTCGCTTTCTCCCCAGTGAGGCAAGCGGGGAAAAAAGAGATCCTTGACTGCCTTCTTCAGCACGTCAGTGACATTCAAATGGAGCGGAATGCCAAACTCCGAGACGAGATTCCTCGCGTCCATGTGAGAAGTGCTGCCATACCCGTGTCCAGCCTCCACACCTCAACGAGGAAAACCGAACCGTGAATGGGCGACATTGTTCCATGGGGCCTGACCAGGACTCATTAGTGAGCCGGCCGTGTGACGGGGGATATGCCCTGGCCTATGCCTTCCTTTTCTTGGGTGTTGGGTCCTATCTCTCGCAGATGCTAAAAGCATGATCCACCTCAAGCACACAAGCCTCCTGAGCCTGAGCCAGTCTGCTTGGTAGTGGTCTTGGGGCAGTAGTGGGGGTTGGCCCTGGCCAATCTACATCCCCTCATTTGACTTGATGGCCCTCTGTTTACTTATTTGTGACCAGTAACACTTCAGAATGGGGATGCCTCCTATGGTAAACTGCTTTATTTGCCAGACCCACATTACCATTTGCATATCATAAGGTTTTTGTTTAAACCATGGCCCCAAAAAGCCTCTGTCCTAATTTGCATTGTAAGCTGCTGCCAGCGCCCAGTTAATGGGGGTCCTACGCAACAAGCTGCTGTCACTCGCCCTGTTTTTGGACTGTCCTGGATTTGGAGGAAGTAATCTCTCACTCTCACTTTTCTCTCTCTCTCTCTTCTCTCTCTCTCTCTCTCTCTCTCTCTCTCTCTCTCTCTCTCTCTCCCATCTCCAGTGAAATTCTATGTGGCTTTCTAGTACATCTGACACATTATTATTATTATTTTTTGCTTAAATTATCATGTGGATGGATCTGTTTCCTGGTGCCTGTGCTCACTTGAAAAGCACATTCATTGGTCAGCTAGTAGGTCAGGAGACAGACCATTGTGTAATGATGAATCCATCCACAAGCCCATTTCTAAGAGTCCATAAAAAAAACCCTGTTCTTGTTGGCCTGTCAGGGGCTCCTCTTTTGCCCAGTTTCCTGTGAAAGGCATTGAGACGTGCTGACTAGCCCGGCTAGCTGCTTATTGATACTGTCCGTAGGTGGGGGTTTGGGACAAGGCTGCAAACAGCACGGAGATTACTATGTGAAGCGCTGAAAAGGAGACCGGTGGAACCCATAAAGAAAACCGTGCAGAAAAGAAACACTGCTGGCCCGTGCCTTCAGAGAGGGTTAAAGCGTATAAAGTCCTAAAGAATGATTCATTGGTATCATACATGATTATAGACAATGATATTGTGAACACAACTATGTTTATCTGTTCTTATTGCTTATTAAGAGAGAAAGTTTATTTAGTGACGTAAGGTGACACTCCCACTTATGCAGACCGGAACTGTCCCATTTTGCTCCCATAGTAACGAATTACGTTGCTCTATCTTGCTAGTAATCAAGGATCTTTGGTGCCTTCTTAGACCTTAGATCTTAGACCTCCCACTGAAGGCAAGGCAAAGTAGAATGAGCTGGAATTTGGACTTGGACAAGGAATGAAAAAAGTTCATTAAGATATTACTGCATACTGAAGATGTTTTTTAGTGAAAACCTTGTTGCTGAATATGACTTTTCTGGTAGCTGTGTGCTTAAGCCCTAACCCTAAAGGCCTATGTGGGGTGGTTACATTGGAAATGGTGTCATGGCAAAGGCATGCATACCTCAGAGCCAGTTAAGAGTATCAGTGACACAGTTTGTTCAACTGTGTGTGCATGTGTGTGTGTGTGTGTGGGATAGTGTAACTGCATGTGTATGTATGCATGTTTGTATGGTGGCGTATGCGTGTGCGTGAGTGTTTGTGTGTGTGTGTGTGTGTGTGTGTGCATGTTTATTTTACAACTTCTTCTTCCTCCCCCACACATGATTAGCAGATGGCCTGAGGCTGCAACCAGGACCAGCTCCATGTGTGTAGGGCTTATGTGATGTGTGTGAGTGTCGTCTATGTGTGTGTGTATGTGTGTGTGTCGGTGAGTGTTTAGCATCGGTAGTGGTATTAAGTGGAAGGTTTCATTAAATCCACCCTAGCCAAAAGAAGGCAATTGTCTGATCCTTCACCCCATTCCCCCGTGGGGCTTGTAACCCTATTTACACTAGTCCCTAAAATGGCCCTGAATGGTGACGAAACATCTCAAAGTCAAACACACACACACAACCCGCCCTCTCTCCTCTCCTTTCCTCTCAGTCCCCCTGCTTGTGTTGCTGACTTTGAATATAAAATAGCTCTGCCCTCCCTGTCTGAATGCTAGTTTTAATCCTTCACGAGGAGACCTGGCTCCTGCCCATCCCCCACCCCTTACTGTAGTGGGAAAGCAGCAGATCATTTTCAGTCTCCCCTCCTCCCTCCCCACCCTCTCTCGTTCTGTCCTCTATTTGTTTACCTCCAGCTTGACCTCTCTCTGCGCTCCCCTCTCTTTTTTTGGCGTGTCCCTGTGAGCTGAGCCCGTCTCAGCGGGGGCATCCCACAATGCAGCTGGTTCGCTCCTCTGTGTTTGTGTTTGGTTGGCCGGGCCCTGGGTCTGGCCGTGGCTTGTGCCTCCCTCTGTGCCTCCCCAGCCCCTCCCGGCCTGCCATAGTACAGTACTGCATACTGGGGGGGGGGGGGCTGAGAAGGAGATGAACAAAAATCGCCTAATCAGGGACTTGCTGATGCATGAGGGATGTGTATGTGTGTGCGTGTGTGTGTGTGTGTGTGTGTGTGTGTGTGTGTGTGTGTGTGTGTGTGTGTGTGTGTGTGTGTGTGTGTCCGCCCCCTCCCTCTCCCTTCCTCTCAGTCCCCTGCTTGTGTTTGCTGACTTTGAATATAAAATAGCTCTGCCTTTCCCTGTCTGAATGCTAGTTTTAATCCTTCACGAGGAGACCTGGCTCCTGCCCATCCCCCACCCCTTACTGTAGTGGGAAAGCAGCAGATCATTTTCAGTCTCCTCCTCCTCCTCACCCTCTCTCTCTCTCTCTCTCTCTCTCTCTCTCTCTCTCTCTCGTTCTGTCCTATTTGTTTACCTCCAGCTTGACCTCTCTCTGCGCTCCCCTCTCTTTTTTTTGGTGTCCCTGTGAGCTGAGCCCGTCTCAGCGGGGGCATCCCACAATGCAGCTGGTTCGCTCCTCTGTGTTTGTGTTTGGTTGGCCGGGCCCTGGGTCTGGCCGTGGCTTGTGCCTCCCTCTGTGCCTCCCCAGCCCCTCCCGGCCTGCCATAGTACAATACTGCATACTGGGGGGGCTGAAAGAGATGAACAAAAATCCGCCTAATCAGGGACTTGCTGATGCATGAGGGATGTGTGTATGTGTGTAAAGTAATGGAAGGTCTCGTGTCGTGTGTGTGTGTGTGTGTGTGTGTGTGTGTGTGTGTGTGTGTGTGTATGTGTGTGTGTGTGTGTGTGTGTGTGTGTGTGTGTGTGTTGTGTGTGTGTGTGTGTGAAAGAGACAGAGACAGAGTGAGTGAGGATAAAAAACAAATAGGGGAGAGGGAGATAGAAAGAGGGCATGAGTGAAATATTCTCTTCATTAGAGTCTTTTCATGGATCATGGCCATGAAGAACCCAGTGCGACTCTTGAGCTCCCAGTACACCAACACATTAAAGGTACACTGTGCAGGTTCAGGTATTTTTGGCGACTTTAGAGCTCACTCTAGAGTCGTGTTATATTTATATTTTACTCTGTATTTGTAAATAGCAAACTTCTCATGACTTGACCCCCTGTACACAATGAAAATGCTTTTGTTGTGGAGGTGAAGGATTAACAACAGGCAAAAATTATCTCCAAAGAGCTATATCTATACTGACAATGTTTCACGATTCTCACGAGATTTGTCGGGCCGCCGTTCTTGAAGTTGCATGGCTGGTTTCCTTGGTAGCGACACGCTACGTCTATGCTGTAAGGCTATGCTAGGTGAACAGTTTGCCTATTACACGTTTGTTCATAATCAAATTGGCTTCGTAAAGGTTATATTAAGGTGAGAATCTTGCATAGAGTACATTTAAGACTGCTGTTATATACGGAACAGCCTCTCCTGGTTTGTCCACTTAAATTGCAGAGTGACTTAATGTTTTGAAATTGTTTGTACAAGCTGTCAGTTGTTGAATTCATTGAAAAGCCCAGCAGGGAAGTAATGAAGCAGCTTTAAGCTGCTTGGGATGCATTTTTAAGTAGGTGAATTGCAAGCGGGTGCAGATGACACCCATGTGATCTGCCCTTTCTTGGCTGTGATGTGATGGCTACTCTCGCGTGATGGATCGCAGACAGAGAGTCTATGTGCATTGAGTGCGCCTGAAACCGCACTGTCAACTGCGAGCATTGAGAATAGCGGGATGGCTGAAACGTCTGTTCTTGCTCTATTAAAACTAGTTGCTCCTTTTTTGTAAGACTTTGTCTAGTCTTTTTTTTTCAGAGTGCGAACCAATTGCAACTTCATTTTCAAATTTTTTGTTCTAACGCACCTGGACTTAGAAACTATTATCTGAGCTGCATTGTGTGCGCCTGACAAACGTCTCAGTGGCTAATCCCCCGAGGGAGATGTGGAATACAGTCTTGGGTTTCACACTGTCATCCACAATTATGGTTTGGATCAATTGCTCAATCATTTGGAAACATGCTTTGCTGTTGGTATTTCATCCTGAGTGCAGGCTTCACATGAGACATACAAAATCAAATTCTTGTCTAGTGATGTGTTAAACATTGTTATTACTCACACTCTCTAAACATCAGGTTAATCTGGCTCAGATTTACCACTCCACATCCGCATCACATCAGACGGTCTTACTGGTAACCATACCATTTTCCAGTTTCTAGCAAAATCTCACTCACTGGCTTCTTCAGAAGGGCCACATGACACATGCATTGTGAGACTAATCTCCAGAAGTGGAAGGCTTGGATAGCCTTGACTGGGCCATAGAAATAGAAGCCTTGGATAGCCTTAACTGGGCCATAATCTGTAGAAGGCTTGGATAGCCTTAACTGGGCCAAAATCTGTAGAAGGTTTGGATAGCCTTCACTGGGCCATAATCTGTTGATCTGAAACTGACTCATCATGAGCCATTACAGATCAGAGAAGAAGCCATCTAGTAATTTCCTGTGTATTACACTCTCTCTCCCTCTCTCTCTTTCTCTCTCTCTCTCTCACACACACACACACACCTGCTGAGGGGGAAGTGGACCATTAAAATCCATCTTTCTCTATTCTTCTGTTCTTTTCAGTTCCATGTCACTGCTTCATTAAATAACATTAGCATATGGAATGGAAAAACTGCTATAACTCTGCAGCTCACGGTTGACAGTGAGCAACCCTTATAGGTTTTGAGTTACAACTATGGTTAGCTGCTAGGTGTAGTTAGCGTGAGCTTTATATGAAGATTGCGTTTGAGTTAGCAAGTGATGAGTGTAGAAAAGCTACACTGCTGACAGTGTATAAATGATTAATTTGCAGAGACTTAGAGTTACCTATTAACTATAATGATGAGCTGAAAGATCTCTCGCATATAGACTTGGCCAGACCATTTCCTTTTAAAAAGAAGTCAGAAACTTTCTGTGGTGTTTATCCCATTTTGGAGGACAATAGATCAGTTATACTGCCTGGGCCATGACTGGAGATGTTTGTTTGGCTTAGCTTTGCTTTTGCCTAATCATGAGCTTGGTGGTGGCGTGACATCTGCTGTTTGGGCTGCCTGACAGCTGAGTCAGGTTGAGGGGAGCTTCCTTCACGAAGGCGCTGCTGCCCGCGCGCACTGACTAACTGGCAGATGATAGTCACAGCTGTGGGACCCGTGTGAACGCGTGCGACATACCCGTCCCATGCCTACCTGGGTTCTTCTTCATCTCACACTCAAGGGGGAGGTGGTTGCAGCGGATTTGTTTTATTTTGTTATGATGTCTCATTCTGTGCCATAGTTTTGATGTGTGTGTGTGTGTGTGTGTGTGTGTGTGTGTGTGTGTGTGTGCATAAGGTCTGTCACAATCCTTGGCCTCACTTTAAAGTTTCTAGTTTAGGTATCTAGCAGAGGCTTTTCTTGAGGCTTAGAGATTAATTAAACTGAGTTGTAATGGGGAAGTAACATTTCTCAAAGCCCCGGTCTAGTGATGACGATATTTATCAAGTGCCTCTAATGCCTAATCACTGAGGTGTGAACTGACTCTATGTGAAGGGACAGTGTTTGTCATGACAGCTGGTACGCACCTCGAGTTCTTGAGAAGAAGCACCATATCTCTGATGCATACTATAATGGCGAATATCTGAGTGAGTGTTGTGTAAGAATCCCCCTTTAATTTCATCAGTAGCTACAAATAGTCCAAACTCTGCCTCCGCTCGCAATCAGTATTTTTTCCTATTTTTCACTCTCCTTTTTTGGGAGGAAGAGGGCAGTGGGTGGGGGGTGGTGGGGATGGGGGTGGGGGTGTTATTGTTCAGACAAATGAGAGGAGTCTATAAATACGACCCGATGCTTCCTTTTGGCCTCTGCACACCCAATCACATGCAAGCGTGAAAGAGCCTGAGTCAGGGGGAGGGGGGAAGGTAGAGGCAACATGTGTGTGTGTGTGTGTGTGTGTGTGTGTGTGGGGCGTGTGCTGGGGGTGGGGTTGGTTGACTAGGAGCAGAGACATTTTTGGGAATGTTCTGTGAATTATCAGGAAGAATGACACAATCTGAGCAAGTTTCTTTTTGACACACAACTGTTGTGTTGCTCCACGTTTACAGGAACAGCTGTCGTTCATCAGTCACTTGTTTTGTGAGTGCATGTGTGTCTTATCAAACCACTTCACTCTCTCTCTCTCTCTCTCTCTTCCCCTTCCTATGCTATGAAGTGTTGTCACAACTTGCTCTGGAAATACCCACATTAGTATTAGGCTTTACCCATGAATCTTCAAGAAGGCAATATCTGTGGCACACTGAAACCCACTGCTGTAAATAAATGCTGCCCTTGACAGAGAAAAATACACTGGTCTAGCTAATGGCTCAACTAATTGCTCGTCTAACTCTGCTCACTCTGAACCTCTGTCAGCTGTGTGCTGCTGCGCCGGGAATCCACACACAAACACACTCCTGACTTTGTGTAAATACCCCCCCCCCCACACACACACACCCAGGAGCAGGCCACAGCAAGTCTATCCGTGTTATTGCCAGCTCCCTTGCTGGGAGTGTGGAGGAGGCCCTGTTTATTTATGGATTCAGGAGACAGGGTGATCAATCAATCTACTTGGGGCTCGGACAGGCCACAGGCCCAGCCTGAGAGATCAATACCCAGGCCTCTGCACTGTCACCAGGGGTTGGGCTCTGGCCTCTGTCCCAAAAACCCATACACCCCCACTCCAGCCACCAAAAGGAACCATCCACCGAAGAATGCTAATTGTGTTTGGTCGTCGGGCATCCATTATTAATGGCTATTACCATTCCTGAAACCCGTCCGGCAATCGAAATCACTTTTCCTCAAGCGCTTAGCGCTTCGTAACTAATTGGTTAAATAAGGACGATGGGCCGAATTATGCATTCCTGGAATGAGACATTTGCATTATTCTGTTGCTTTTGTCGTCTCAAGGACACGACTTTGTAGAAGGCTTTGGCTGTAACTCCTCCGGCTGTCCCCACGGAGAATACTTCTTTAAAAAAAAAGAAAAGAAAAAAACAACAGATAAAACTTTACTTTAACTTTACTAAAACTCTTCTTCCTCCATTTGTCCTCTGAAGTGTTTGTTGTTGTGCAGTGCTGCAGTGGGTGCCTTTGGTGCGGTGTTTGTCTCAGGTGAAGACTCAGGTGAGACAGGGACAGACAGGGAGCATTCTGCTGTGACAGCTGGGTCGTTCACACCTTGCCACACTGTCAATGGAGCTGGGAATAGGTCACGCATACCAAAGACAATTTCTGAGTGCTGAATGGTCCATTATACTTATGGTAAATAAGTATATTGCCAGTCTCAACAGACACACACACCCTCTCTCTCTCACACACACACACACACACACACACACACACATAGACACACACACATACACACACACACACACACACACATGCACACCTACACACGCACACACACACACACACATAGACACACACACATGCACACCTACACACACCAGCCGTTTTATCCCAAGGGTAGTGCCTATACACCTTAATAAGCCTCTTGTTTCTTGTTTTGGTCTAGTGGCGTTCTTCAGTGACCCAGTAACATTCTCTGTGAAGCTGAGATTTGCATATGGTAATCACCGAGGCGCAATTAGGGTGCTCTTCCCTATGGTGCTCCTTGTTGACATTTTGGCACAACAATATTCAAAATGGCCTCATGGTGCTGTGCTCCACAACAGCTTTGTGGTCTACCTTTTGATCTTGGCACTGCTGTGTAGGGAAGAAGTAATGACATCCACAGATGAATCTCCCTCTGTTACCCTTTTAAACACCTTAACATCAATGATTGTATGATATGGTATGATTGTATGGTATAGTAATATACAGTAAGAATGATATGCTATATACCTTTAGTCTCAAAGAGTACAATTTTAGTTGACCAAAACTGATCAGGAGGTAATATCTTGCGCTGTTGGAACCTACCAACCATGACTCATAAGCCTAAGAATCTACAACTGTATGACACATGGAATTTGAAAAGCAACATTTTATAAACAACTGTTAGTTTGACCTCTTAGCTAAGACTGTATAGCTGTTCCTCAGCCCTAAGCTCATCCTGTTCACACCCTTGCAGTAGCTGCACTTAAACTCACCTCAACATGTCTTTTGCAATCATTTCACCTGGCATGGGCAATGCTAAAGGCACTGTTACAAACAGGGCAGCGTGCAAGAATAGGACTATCATTATTTTTTACTCGAGACAAGGGTAGCCTACATTTTCCTTTTTTTGAGGCACTGACTCTGCTATGACGCTCCTATTCATACAATGAACTGATTAATTAAGTTTGGGAGAAAAGAGATAAATTAAAGCCCGCCTACACTGAAAACTGATTGGTTGATATAGCGAAACAGGCCAATCAGGATGCTCTCTCTCTCTTGGATGCGCTCAGGCACACATGCACCACCTCTCTCTCTCTCTCTCTCTCTCTCTCTCTCCCGTCGTGTGTGCGCTACACTCAGATGCACACGCGGTCTCGAATGCTCGCTTTTGATCGCTCACTCTAGATTCCGGGAGATTTTATCTAATTTGCGGGCGTCAGGGAGCCGCTATCAATATACGGGAGACTCCCGGAACTTCCGGGAGACTTGGGATGTCTGAGTTGAATTGAAAACCGAATTGTCTGTAGTCTTCTTATTTCATGCGACTGCTCAACAAACTGTTTCAACAATGTTTTCTTCTACGCAATTCACGTGAATTAAACGTGAAGACTCTGCACGGCCGGCGCCATCGACTGGTCTGGCATATGCACTACAACTAAACATATTTAGCCGGTTACACCTCTGTGTGTGCACGCGAGGTTTTTCTTTACCGGTGCCGTTAAAGGTGTGAAAGCGGAAAGAGAAAATTCACACAGCGGTTTCGCGTAGAGGTTTTTGTGAAATCGGTGAGGTTTTGTTAACGGTTACGCCTTGCGTGTAGACGACGCCGGCAGTTTAGGAGACTGAAACCGATCCGAAGTGGGAACTTTTGAAACCACCGGCTAACTTTCGCCGTGTAGACGCCTGTAGGCGCAACTTTATGACGACATAGCCCCACCTCTCAACTCAGCCACGGCACTCGACCTGACATGCTGCTTGTCAAAACAAACCAAACCATTTATTTATCATATTAAAATGTTTTTCTTTCCCCTGTCATGATTTATGTGGACAATGTAGCCTATCAGCCTTTAGTTAGAAGCACACGTTAGCTTAACTTAGTTAAACATTAGCTTACTGCATGTTAGTGTTTTCTCCAGTGGTGCTCAGACCTAATGCAATGCGTAGGCTAAGCATTTGAAATTTCACATAGCAGTCACATACCTTGAAAATGAACTTTATTAGTTTAACAGTTGAATTGAAAACCGAATTGTCTGTAGTCTCCTTATTTCATGCGACTGCTTAACCAGAGCCCTTATTAGACATTCTCTGGCTTAACAAACTGATTCAACAATGTTTTCTTCTACGCGATTCACGCAAAATTATCGTGAAGCTTCTGCACAGCGGCGCCATCGACTGGTCTGGCATATGCACTACAGCACATTTAGCCGGTTACACCTCTGTGTGTACACGTGAGGTTTTTTCTTGCCGGTGTCGTTAAAGGTGTGAAAGCGCTAAGAGAAAATTTACCCGGCGGTTTCGTGTAAACGGCCCACCCTCAGACTGCCTGGAGCTGTTATCTGAGGTGTCACCTGCTGAGGCTAAACATACTAACATTCCTTTATCAGACCCATTTATTCACATCAACTTGAATTGTAAAAATATGCATATATCTGCATATATAGTTTTACAACATGTATTTACCCACAATGGGCATCCACTTATGTAAAATATATAATATTGTACAGATCCCATATACAATACGATTTTACTTGAGTGCATACTGCCAGCTGGCCACCATTACATAGGCATATGGACAGGCAGGCAGTGTGGAACCCACAGCAATCACAATGGACTGGGGTTTTAAATGTAGCCTGGGAGACAAAAGATTTGTGCACAGAGGAAGGGAGGTTGTGGAGTGTGTGTTTTGGAAGAGAGAGAGAGAGAGAGAGAGAGAGGAGGTATCCCTAGATTAGGGCTAAAGGGCACAAGGGCTGCACACACAGAGACACACAACCCCTCTCTGTAGTTTTACTACTACTTAACTACTACTCATGTAGTTAAATAAGGAAGACAACTGAGTGAGGGAAGAGCATCTGTGTGTGTGTGAGAGAGAGAGAGAGTGTGTGTGTGTGTGTGTGTGTGTGTGTGTGTGTGTGTGCGTGCCTGCATGCCATGGGTGGTGTATGTTGCTGTGTTTGCGTGTGTGTGTGGGTGATTATGTGACTGTGTAAGTATATTTGTGAGTTTTAGGGAGACACACTATGACCTATGTATCACCTATGTATCTATATATTAATGACAGGAATGTGTGTGTGTGTGTGTGTGTGTGTGTGTGTGTGTGTGTGTGTGTTTTGTCTGTTATTCACATATCTCTCAAAACCGTTTGCCCGACTGATTTCAATTTTGGCCAACCCACACTGGTATGCAGTAGCTATTCAAAACGAGGAAAAAATATTATGTTCATAAACTGACACTTTGAATAGCCTAGGCTACTTTGGACTGTCTTTGGACAAATGACAGTTCCAGCTGCTAGGTACCGAATTTTTATAATGCACGGTTTCATAAAGCAACATATGAAAAGCATTCTACTCTGGCCATCCCAGCAGCTACAGACATGTGATGTCACTTGGGCTATATCAGAGACTGTTTTTGAAAAGTCACACTGTTGCAGATTTCATATGACCATGCATCATTCCACAAAATGGTGTTTGTCTTCTCTACCATAAACAAAGCCTTAATGCAAAACAGCTGTTAGGCCTTTATGGTATTGATCTAACAAATGTCAAACGCAGCCATGCCTAAATTCTGCTTACTGCATGTTTATTATAATATAATAATATTAAGTATTACTCATTGAATGCTTAGAATGATGTTTTTCCCTAGAATCCTATTTTTAAAGCAGGCCTACCTTCGGGCATGTAAATGGGCTACAGGCTTTCTACAGAACTAGCATGTTTTGAATGGGCTACAGGCTTTCTACAGAACTAGCATGTTTTGAATGGGCCCTGCACTAGTCTCCATAAATAACACAAACATGATCCCTTAGTAAAGAGGAGAAGCAGAGACCAATACAAACAGTGAGTCAAGTCAGACTGGAGCAATCTTCATATTTATTCTCATATCTACAAGATTTGTACTTCATCCAATACTGTATCAAAGAATACTTTCTCAAGTTCCTATATTCCAGTTTAGTAATTATTCCTCCAAACATTTCTTATAGGTTAGAGCAGCTGTCCAGTGTTTGATCTTATTCATGAGGTGTGCAGATATTTGTGTTTAGGTGCATGTCTCATACCATTCTTCTGTTCAATGCTACACAGTGTGTGTGTGTGTGTGTGTGTGTGTGTGTGTGTGTGTGTGTGTGTGCCTTTATGGGGGATGGGTGGACGAGGCAATCTGAGGAGCCCACAGGGCCCGGCACCCATCCCTGTTTCACTAAACACACAAAGGAACAGGCCAGGAGCCACATTCCAGACACCCACCCAACCCCCCACCCGGGAGCTTCTCCTCCGCTCTCCTCCCCCTGCAGGTCTCATCGTGCTGGGCTGCAGTCAGATGCTAGGCTGCATGTTCTGCCAGCCAGGCTGTGGAGGAGAGGAGAGGTGGAGAGGAGAGGGGGAAGGGAGGGAGACGGAGATGGAGAGGGAGATGGAGAGGGGGAGGGGGAGGGGGAAGAAGGGATGTTTTTTTTTTATCCCGTCAGCTAATTGACTCGCAGATGTCAAGAGAAGCCGAGAGGGGCAGAGACGCCACTGACACGCCTCTCAACCTCAAGCTTGCACACACACACACACACACACACACACACACACACACACACACACACACACACACACACACACACACATAAAATTGGCATTTTAACATCCAAGTCACACTGCTACTGATGATACAAAACTTACATCCTTTAGCATCATTATACACATATTATCCACACTAATTTACACACATGCAAAAGCACACAAAGACATTTTAAAACAACAGTAACATAAACACACAGATGTGCATCAGAGTGTTCAACAGACCTTCCCATGTGACTGCGATAAATATGCTCATATAAGCTCCACGGACACTCGTTAACCAGTGATTTGCACAACTGCAAAACATGCAGCACACAGAGTGTAAACAGATCTGTTATTGCCACGCAGCCAAGCCCTTGGCTCAGCTTGCAAAAATAAAACTGGAACAGACACACACACACACACACACACACACAACACACACACACACACACATATGGTCTGTAGTGTAAGCACATGACACCGGGCCGTTCAGTTCATGAAGCAGCGCTTAGCCAAGCAGACACACAAACACACGCATGCACGCATATAAACAAACAAACCAGCCAATCAGACCATCCACCCATCCACCACACACACACACACACATACACACACACACACACACACAGACACACATACACACACATACACATACACACACACACACACACACACACACACACACACACACGCATTGTCTCGATAGCTCTACTAACAAAAACAAATTAAGGACAGTGAAGAAACACCAGTAAGTGCACACACAGTCACACACCACACACTTTACACACGTGTGTCTGTGTAGTTCTTGTGTGGTGTTGCACATTTCCACAGCACAATGACATTTGACTTTGGCTCTCACCATTTTAGAAAACAATAAACAAAACTATGGCAGGCAAGTGACTCAGCTGCACTGAGGGCTTCCTTAAAGATTTCCGCTGCACAACGATCAACACACAATGGCCAACCTATGGGGAAGTAGTTTGGATCCATACATTCACAGATACACTCAATTCCTATTCAAGACACACAAAAAATGTTTATAATAAACAACATTTGGTGGCACTGTGCATGCCTATTGCTATGTAGCAGACCTTTAAATTGTTTCCTGGTGCCAGTGCTCTCCATAATATTAGTCAGTAATGTAATGGGCTCTGTAGAGTGCTTGGCATATTGTCCTTAATGAGGCCGTGCCTCACAGCCAGCTCACTTGCTTGTGTGTCATTCCCCCAATGATTATATGGCACAAAGGCTGCAGATGCAAAACAGCTGCAGGGTACATGCACACATATATAGACACACACACACACACACACACACACACACACACACACAGAGATGCATACTTATGCACCTATGCTCATAAACACATACACAGACATACGCATGCATACTTTGTAACATACTGACATACAGTACATAACACAGATCAGTATACTGACATGTGTAACCAGGGGCTAAAGTGTGTGTGTGTGTGTTGGGGTATGGGGGAGGAACACAGTTCCACCACCTCAGATAAATTAATAATAAATATATTCTTTCATAGCAACAATATAGCGCGATGATATTGTTAAAACTAGATGTACCGCATAGCGGTACAAAATATGACCGCCGCTCAGTCCTGTACATCCGTTCCGCGAAAATAAATCACACTTCAATTTGTCTCCATATTTTACTCCATCCCCCACTCTTGAAACTTTTGTGTATGCTTGTTTGGCATGCCTGAGTGTGTGTGTGCGGCTGCACAGAAAGTACCCTACTGGTGCTGAAAAGGTGAATAGATTGTAGAATAGCCAAAGAAGATGTAGAATTGTTATAAAACCTTTAAAATCTCTAAACAATCACAAGTAGGGCAGTTCATCACAGTTCATCCATTGCAACTGGATTGATGAAAGGTCACTTACACCTGTAGGCTACATTGTATTTGGGAAAAAGCAAAAGGTATCAGCATAATGTTATTTATTTATTTATTTTTTATGTATTTATAAACAAAACATCTCTGTCAGTTCCATGCCGTTTTCAACAGCTATCAAAACAAAGGTCATTTTGGATGGATGGATTTTTTGTGAATGTTTCTTCTTCTACATAAGATTTTAGTCATCTTTAGTTCATGTAATACTTTATTGTCAATGCACAAATTAAGTAACAGTAGTCTGAAACGTTATTGTTAATGCACAAATTAAGTAACAGTAGCCTAGTCTGAAACGAAATGCTGTTTTACATCTAACCAGTGGTGCAAATAACTGACATGTCCAAATGGGCCTTGATGAAAATCATTAAGCTAGACTGTTCATACACATTTTAACGGGCCAAAGTTGAAAAAACTTTTGTCCGTTATTGTTAGTGCAAATATAGGCTGATTCATGTTCCCTTGCATTGTTTAACTGAGGTCCATGGCTAGTCTGGCTTTCATCAGACCAAGCTCAATCTTTTAAGAAATCAAAAATAAATGGCGGGCAGATCAGGCTGGGTTCACCCAGCCTAGTCCATAGGCACCCGATATTGTTTAATTTCCGATTGAGATATACACGCTCTGGCTATTCTAAATGCAAAAATGCATCAGGGAGTTATGACAAAACGGTAACTAACAAACTAGATCCTAATAGAAAGTTGTTAGCTTCCCTAAGCTACAGGTAGGATTATAAGGTAGGCCTATTGACAACATAAATTGTCAATAGGCTATGCTGGCGACACAAATAAAATCTCCTTTGGAAACCAATGGCTTACGCCTTACAGTATCAAGCGGACTTAAACTGTCATATCGTGGCGAAAAGTTGTAATAACATTCACGCAGCTCCATGAGTCAAGGAAAGCGCGAATGAAGTAGCCACTTCTAAATGGGACCCACTACACAGTAGCTTAAGGTGTTTTGCTAAAGCAGCCATAATGAAATGAAGGTGTCATTGTTTGGATACTTCACACACACGTGCTTTTTTAATTTCACAGACTACAACTACCAAGCTGTAATCAAAGCACATCGATTCCCCTCTCACACCCTGCACGCACTTAAAACAAAATAAACAGGCGTCTCAGTCTCCCGGCGTGTATAGGCAAAACTGTATCAGACCGGTGTAACGTTGGTAAATCTTCCATTGCACAGAATGATTTTGTAGCACGTGCAATAAATGACAGTCGAAAGATACAAACAGTGCTGCTATCAATTTGCTTGGTATAACCGCATTTATAGTTTTCTACAAATGCAATCAATCAAATGCCTCCATCACTCAACCAACGCTTAACGGTAACATTACCTAGGTCCTTATTGATATTACAAGATTAACGCACCTGCAGTAAAACCAAGCATGTCCGAGAAACATCCTTAGATTTATTTAGGCTTCAAGAAGAAATGGGAATTACACTTCATGTGAACATCGTCCTATCCTTATTAGATGTTAAGCTGCGGTAAATTACAGTCCTTGTATGAAGCGTCCATTGTTTTTCCAACCCACTTTTAACTTCCAACAAAATTACGCCTCACTGCAACGATCGCCATCTAGTGGACAAACGACTACTTCGCCAATACTGAAAATGCAGCCATGATGATGATGATGAATATTTATTTTGGCTTTCTTTTAATCCTACTGATTTTCATTTTTTTTACGGGCAAATCACAAATGAGTGATTATGAGCCAGGTTGATGTGGGCCCTTGAGACCAACATACCATAAAAGATTCACAGAGAACTGTGTCTGCCCTACCCTCCTTTGGGGTCCAGTCCAGCGGGGGCTGCAGATGAAAACGAAAAAATGGCGGTTCCATGCTATCCATGTGGGGGTACATGCTCACCAAGTTTTGTGTACCCCGGTCTTTCAGTGTCCCGGAATCCTTGTTGGTGTACGTCACTAAATGTACACATAAATTATTTTATTGTAAGGCCCCCATGAACGAAAGTACACAAAACTTGGCATGCATTCAGAGGGGTGTCATAATGATCCTACTCTTTTAATTTCGTGCAGTTTTGACCTTGTCAGCCAGAGATATTGAGATGAAAACACCTCATTTTTGCTTTTTCATTTTTAACTAGGTGGCGCTATACATGAAATAAGTGGTAATGGGATGGGTTGACATGGCCCCTTAAGACCAACATACATAAAAAAGGTGGACCTCCTAGGCCCTACGGTTCTCGAGATATTCACAGAAAACTGTCTCCGGCCACCTACAGGCCAGTTGGTGTATAGTAACATAAATTAATTTATTGTGTGGCCCCCATGAACGGAATTCCACAAAACTTGGCGTGCATACATAGGGTGTCATAATGATCCTACACTTCCAATTTTGTGCAGTTTTGACTATGTTAGGTCACAGATACCTTCAATTACACCACCTCATTTTACTTTTTGTGTTTAACTAGGTGGCGCTATACATGAAATGAGTGGTTATGGAATGGGTTGACATGGCCCCTTGAGATCAACATACAAAAAAAAAATGGTCCTCCTAAACCCTACGGTTTTCGAGATATTCACAGAAAACTGTGTCTGCCCTACCCTCCTTTTCGGGGGTCCAATTCAGCGGAGGGGCTACAGATCAAAACGAAAAACGATGGTTCCATGCTATCCATGTGGGGTTACATGTCCACCAAGTTTCGTGTACCCGGTCTTTCAGTGTCCCGGAATCATTGACGGAAATTTGGGCATGCGAAAAAAAAAAAAAAAAAAAAAAAAAAAAAAAAAAAAAATTAAAAAAAAATCTGACTAAACCTATATGACCGCCGCTTCGCTGTGCGGCGGTCATAATAAATAATGAGTTAATTTTTTTAATCGTGTACAGAGGTGACCAAAAAGCTAGGAATTCTTGTCCAAAAAGTATTGCTGCACCACAATACTCAATATGTTGTCCAACGGTGAGTCATTTTTCCCCGTTGCACCGACACTGGATTTTAGGGTTCCCCCACCTGCCAAATCCCACTTTAACCACTGTGTATAACACTCTGGCATGTGTACCATAAGTCAACGGCCATAATGGGATTGTACAGAACTCTTGGGCACGAATACCACATTGCATTTTTTTCCATTGTTTGAATCAGAGTGTGTGTGTTCAGAAGTCAAAAGTCTAAAAAACACTGTATAGGTCTTACACATTTTTAAGATGGAAAAGCAAACAGGAACAAGATTAGGAATGTTTTTGTCATTTTTCATTCCATTTCATTTTCACCCCTACAGTTGCATCACTATTGTTTATTTGTTTTTGTAATTATTATACCGTGCACAGATGGAAGCAAAATGGGAGGTCGACGTGAACCCCGAATAAGCTGGCGTCAATGCTAGTGATAAAAGTGGGACTTTATCAGTGTAAATAGGTCAAGGCGGAATGCTGGAAACTGGACAGGATGCTTTGAGGAGGCTACGTGTGAGCGACTCACGACCATGATGAGATAAAAACAGGAAACAGCTGATCAGAAGAAGGAGCAACATCATCTTCAGCAGCAGCAGCAGCAGCATTGTAAGCATCAACACGTAGTACCATATGATGCATAACTTCCCTTGTGTTTGAAGGGTTGTACAAATGTGCTCAGCTGCCAGCAAAAGCGCATTTGCTTCTCCCACCATTGTTATTTTGAAAATAACACAGGTGTGACAGAGGTATTTGTACCTCTGATATACGTCACTCTACACACCCCACATGCTGCACATCATGTTACGATTTGATAACGCCTCCTGGCCCCCAAAAAACAGTGAACACATGTGAACACGTGCACCAGGACAGCAATTAGCCACCTCTCTTTATTTAGACCAGTAATGCAGTGGAATGACGGCTCTTTTCTCTGTGAATATGATGTGATTTCTGTGTAAAAAGGTCTTAGGTTTACAGTAATGTGTCATTATTCATTGTGGAAACTAATTGTACATTTATTCTTCGGGGATGCTCTCACTGGAGCACCATTGACGTATCGCTTTCCTTTGTCCTTCCCTAAGAGAGATGTCCTCTCCTCACCTCATGTGAACCTACAGTCTTTGATGTATGATTGTGTGGACAGAGACAATAAGAGCGGTAAGTGGGTGTTGGGTGCAGAACAATCTCATATGTGGCATATGCATTACAGCACTTTTAGTCACTTTCACCTCTGTGTGTGGAGTGTTTTTACTGGTAGGTGTGAAAGCGGTAAGAAAAAATGAAGAGTTTGGTTCCAAAACGCTACATCCTCCATTTTAATACATTTTCATAAATAATTTTTTAAAACGTTGTTTTCCTAGTACGTTCAACGGGACTGTAATTGGGTTATTGTTATTTGATTGATCTTTTCCAATCAAAACAACAACAATGTTATTGATATTACCTGAAATACACAAGTAAATAACATTTATAAATACAAATACAACGACTTATTAATGTTTTTAAAAATGGAGATATAGCGTTTTGGAACCAAACTCTTCAAATATACCCATTGATTTTGTGTGGACGTGGCCTCTTATGTCGCTGACAGACTCCGGGCCCTATCATGACAGTCAAAAGCGCATCGTCACTCGTCAAAAGCTTATTCAAATTTAGTAGGATGTCCAGTCCACATTGGGAGGGGTTTCGTTATCAAACGTTGAGCGCATGGCGCAACAAGGTGTTCCTAGGTTTTTTAATCAGTCATATGGGTGTGTTTCCCTTTAACAGCGCAAAGCGCGATGTCAAATAAATGCATCGGTATTTTGACATTCAACGGCACATTTGAAGGAGGCTGCTTGCGAGACCATATGGAATAGTATATGGAATCCATTAGTAACTGAATTACTCTATGATAAGAGTAACTCGTTACCAGGGAAAGTGACTATTTGTGTTACTGTTACAAAAAAAGTTGCTATATGTCAAAGAATTTGGATTTTTTGAGCAGTTTTGAGCAGCCAATTGAAATGAGTAGAACAGACAGGTGTTTGTAGGCTACATAACTTTCGATATTTATTAGATAGATAGATAGATAGATAGATAGATAGATAGATAGATAGATACTTTATTGATCCCCAAGGGGAAATTCAAGATATTGCACATCGACAGACCTAGGGTTGACTTCAGCCTGTGTCATAGGTTTTTGTTGTGAGGCAGAAAGATCTAGCTTTTGCTGCTTGAAGGACTTTGCTCCGAGTCCTTCTTTGCTAGTGGATGGCGAGCTATCATCTGTGGTGGAAGTATCGGTGTTTTTAGCTTTAGATGCGTATGTGAGATGCTTCATTAAATTAGTTGCTTACAACGGATGTTGACAAAGTCTTCGCTCCTGGACATAATGTACACATTACCTGCACGTTCTTGCCTTGATGAATTTGAAGTAGTGCTTATATCTCCACCTTGAAAGTGCCAACTTTTCGGATTGCTCCTGACCTCTGCTGTTTCGTCGAATCTCTATTGCGTGTGTTACTTGTGTGTGTGTGGTAGAGGTCTGCACTCCCACGGTAGACCCGCGGGACCGTGCGGCGCGGTACAACTTTTGAAAGCTCTTTGCGGGAGTGGGCGGGATGAGAGAGGTGCGTTCGCGGGTGCGGGACAAACCGATGATTCACTGCACTCCCGCAAATTTAATATGTGCGTAAAATTAAATATGGAAATGATTAAAGTAGTGTTCATAACTATAGTTCAGCTGGATGTTCTGTTAGGCAGCATTAAAAAACGGGGTTTAAGCATAACTGACGGATAGCAGGCCTATAGCCTATTGTCGTTTACGTGGGTTCAATTTGTTCCTGCTGCTCATTGTCAAAACTCGAAATCGAAAGCATGACAGAGGAAGAGGCCACCATACTAGGCCTACTTCAGTTGTTAGCCTACATTCAGAACCAAGAAACTGATATCTGGAGTCTTTCTCAGTGTGTGCTCCTTTCGTGAGACAGAAAGAAAAACTGAATAGGCTATCCCTCCTGCATGCGGGCGGGAGCGGGACATCATGTTACAGATGCGGGAGCGGGACTAAAAATGACACATTAATGCGGGAGCGGGCAGGAGCGGGATAGAATATTGCGGGAGCGGGCGGGCGCGGGACCTCTAGTGTGTGGCACGTGTGCTGGCAAGTGTGTAAAAACACTGGCTCTGATTGGCTATCATGAAACATGACTCTGCCTTAGCCAATCATAATCGCTTATGTCGTTATTAACCCACCTCTTCACTAGCTGTGAGCCAGGGTGCGTTCGGATTACACAGTTTATTCAATCAATGCATAGTAACGCACCGCATTTAACGTCCAGTAACGTTAATGGCATTGTAATGACGGGAAAAGTAAGTAGTTAGATTACCGCGTTAGTGACAAAATAATGTCGTTACCTATCGCCGTTCTTTTAAACGGCGTTATTCCAAACACTGCTAAAACCTAGCATAGCCCTCACGTATTTGCATTCTATTATTTGAACTCATTGGCAAAGTGAAACTAACTTTACCATGGTGTCAGTCAACGACAAGACATTTATATGCAGTTACTTTCACTATTGACTGACAATGGGTTACCATCGAAAACATAGGCTGGAAAAAACAACACTTACCCTAATATTGCTCAAATGACTGAATAAAAAAACATTTATCCTGCAGAAGAGTTGCTTATATCTCGTGACGGTGCGTCTTCAGCTGTGCTCTCTCGCCTCTTCCCTAATCACTTTTAACCGTCATTACCAATTTGCAAATGATGGTGAAAAACTACTCATCATGAGGTGTACAGTATTTCGTAATATCTTTATTCTAATTATCTTTCCCATTGTAATCGTGCAATTTGTAATGTTTTGCATGGACGTGCACTGGTGTGCGTTCATGGATGATAGAAGGATGGTGCGTTGTGCACCCGCCAATATGACTGTTGACAATGCGCTCGTAAAATAGCATATAAACAACTCGCCATAGACTTCTGACCAGGTGTACAATAGCGATTTTTAGACAATGCGCCAGGCCACTCCCTAGGTTGTTAATTACCACACCCCTGGGCGCATTGTTTAAAAAATAAACGTGCAAAATAAGGAATTAAACTTTGCACCGGGTGGGAAACGAGTTTTACGCCATGTGCCAGGGTGCAAAATACAGCCCTCCATGTTGAATCTCTATAGTGCTGTGCTGTTCTTTGATTTGTCATGCTGAAGATGAATGTCTGTGTCCTCCTCTGGATCAGGGAAGTGATCGCATGATGAACAGCCATTCAATAGGCTCATTCAGCACTGATAATAGAAGCAGCCTGACCGCATCTGATAGAGATCCTCAAAGCCAAAGCATCTTTTCAGTGAGGTCATCGGTGCCATGATGAACTGGGCAAAACATTTTGATAATTCAATAAAGCGCAACACCACACTAGCCAAGCATTTAAGTTTAAAGTGATATAATTTCCTAACCTGACTCCGCCAGATGGATTGCTTTGCATTTGCTTGGCATATCCATCTGGGAACTTTCCATTGGAGAACTTTTGGGATGCAGCTGCGGAGACGTCACTGTCTCTACTCAAAACAGCTAGTAAGAGAGCAAACGAGTGAACAATATGTAACCCAACTTTGTGTAAACCTCTGAACTTGTGTTACTGTGAAAAGTTTGTACCCTTGGCAGCAACAGCGCTGACTTGCAAAGATAAGACCGAACAACGATCCTTTCATAATGCCATCTGTGGGTTCGAAGTTGCCAAATGTTGTGTCAGCATCTAAGGAGGGGTATAAATATTGGTGTTCAACAATTGTTCGGAAGTGTGATTATGTGATCCATTCAGGCTCTGCACTAAGTAGTCATTAAAGGAATTTTATGGTGTATTTTTGTTATGTTGTGGACAAGATGTTTGGACTTAATTTCTGGCCCGAGTCTGAATAATCTGACATGACAAGCGTCGACGAAAATACAACCACAATCTAGGCTACCCTTAACCTAAACCCGCCTTAAAACCAATGCTGATTGGCCGTTCGTTTGGCGAACGTCTCTAAATTTTCTCCATCGCAAGATGCCAGACTGATCTGCAAGTGGAAAAATGGACTTCGCAAGATCAGCATGGTCTCACGAGGCTAATCATAATAAAATAATTCTGTGGAAATGCATGGATTTCAGTTGCCAGCAACTGTAATCCATGCATTTCCACGGAATTAGTTTTGGAATCTGACCCCTTATCATACCTGTTCATTCGTACTCGTCGCTCGACTTATCGTGACTAAATTCAAGATGGCGGCGAACTTCCTGAAGGTACTGTCTGTATAAATCGTCTTGTAAATAAACTACCAGTGCTTTTTCAAAGTTCTCAATGTCTCGTTTTAAATGTCAGGGCCCTCGAAAGTCTACCAATGAAGTGTGGAGCTACTTTGAGCCTCGTAAATGGTGTAAAACAGTGATTTATTTGCATGGCTAGCCCGATGCCCGAGGCACCCCCAATGAAAAACAGACAAAAGTTTACACTCGGTATCATGTTTCAACATCACTAGTTCAATATCACACCGAACTTCTCCATTAAGTCACTTTCCATGTTTCACTAGATGGGAAGAAAGCCCAATTCAAATGACTCAACTGATTTCTGCCACAATGCAGCATGCAAGGTGTCAATAAATGAGCAAATATTGGTATTACCGCCTATTTGCATTGCGTGGTTTCTGTAGCACAGTATCAGTGCAGTGTACGTTGATGATTCAAATTAGCGCCCTTAGAGTCAAGAGAAATTTAAATAATGAGGTTAGAATTACATGTGTAATGGGCATTACTGTAAAACTATCTATCTATCTATCTATCTATCTATCTATCTATCTATCTATCTATCTGTCTGTCTGTCTGTCTGTCTGTGTTGTATGCTGCTCTTTGTCATGTTGATGTAAACAGACAACACACTGTTGGAGTGCAATGTCCAATATGGCTAAGAGTCTGTAGAAGTGCTATGCTCCTACCACCACTCCTCCTCCAACCAGTCAGGTCCATGAGAATAACATGTCTGGCCATAGGTCCAGATCAATGTTCATCAACACTGACTATAAACACCTGTGGAAAAGGAAGTAGCTTACCACAGAACAAAACATACTGCGTCTCTGACAAACAAATGAAAGAACAGGATTGGGTAAGACTTGAAGACAGAAAACAAACAGGGTGATATATACCATAGTGTGTAGGTGTGTGTGTGCGTGAGGATGGAAGGGAGAAAAACAAAGAGATAGAGAGAGAGAGAGAGAGAGAGATGCGTGGGTGGATTATGTGGAAAGAGGCATATCATTTGCCTACCAGTCTCCACTGTCTGAGCTGATCAGGGTTCATTACCATCCTGCTCTGTTCAGCGCACTGATGACTTCATTGTTAGGAGAGGATACAGCAGCAGCAGCCACAGCCATGGTGCTCTTTAGAGTTTGGGTTTACCTGAATGCACCAGGGCAATGGCACCATTTCTATCATACTTCCAGTCTGGATTAAAACCAACAGCCACTCAATGTGTTTTTCAAGATGACTGATTTTTATTGTTTTAAGATCCTCTAAATGATATCTCTGAAAATATCTTAGGGCAACTGTGTGATGCGATCAGCACATTAAATGAGATGCTAAGGAGTTACAGCAGGAAATGAACTTTGAAGTACTCAAGTGCTTGAATGATGAGATACATTAGAATGGCAGTTAAAGCTACAGCGTGTTTACAAACACTCTCACTGTGCCTGCAGCTGTAGCGAATAGGGTTGCCTTGTCTCTCTTATTCCAAAAAGGATTGTTTTATTGGTCACTCAAACAAGAAGTTCTCAGCTATGAAGCTCATTTCCAGATCAGTCTCCTGCTTATTATAGTATTCATAATGCCTTTTTTCAGTAAGTGTGTGTCTGAAGCCACAGTTACCATCATTCACTATTATAATCAAGCCCTAGTTATAGTACAGTAGATGTAGTCAAAACAAATGGTTGATTTTTTTTCGGGGATGTGTAATCAACAGCTCTTTTGGAGCATATTTGGAGCAGGCAAAAAAAGCCACACAAACACACCTACACAAACATACAATCATACACACACGCATTGAGCTGAAATAGATAGGTTTGCATGTTTGTCTCAGTCACTCAATATCTTAAATAACAATCACCTATCACTCCCCCTTGTCCGGGCCTGGGGCGTCGTGGCAGCAGAGGTCTGCACCTCACTCAAAGATTGAGAGGAGCAAGGAAGATCAATATGAGGAATGTCACATGCTTCCCTCAGATGACCTTCACACAACGTTTGTGAATGGGTGTGTGGGGGATGATGTGCAGCAGTGGTCCTGGGCCACAAACAGACGCATGCTTGTCAGCCCTCACACAAACAAACGGTTGTCTGTTTCAACACACATGCTTCTTCTCTGTGGTGTTCGTTTCTCCATCTCTGGCTTGCCTGTTTCTTCTGACTTCCTCTCTCTTTCTCTCTCTCTCTCTCTATTGTGACTGTGTAAACTGCGTGCTACACACACACACACACACACACACACACACACACACACACACACACACACACACACACACACACACACATAAAATCAGAGCACCTTGAGAGTGTGCTGTTATTGACAGTACTGCATGGGAGGAGAACTCTAAAACCTAGGTCACTAATAGGTGGACTGCAGTCCAAGTCCTGACCCTGACACCATCCTATCTGGACCTTTGACCCATAACCTAAATTATTGAGATTTTCATAGAACATTTCAAAGCGTCACTGATAATAGTAGAAATGTCCCGTATAACAATTAAACAGCATTAACACTAATTTCAGTAGCTTCCAAAAACATCATCTTGTTGCTGCTGATGCTGCTACTCAGCCAGTCAGTGAGTGAAGTTGCTATGGTGATGAGACTTACTGACAACCTAACACAGGAAACGAAAGATGAGATGAGACAAGAGGCAGTCAGATGAATAAGTGAATTAGCAATAAGTATATATTTTCATCATGGCTTGCTCAAAGAGGAGAAAGGTAGATAGCAAGAACAGAGCTTTTAATAACAATTGTATTGGACCATGTTTGATATGTTCCGTGACAGTGTTGATTATTAAAAGCTCCAATGTGACAAGACACAAATCTTTTGAGCAAGCATACCCACTCAACAGTGAACCAAGGGCACTGGGAATGTATGATCTAAGAGGACAATATGATCAATCCATTAAAACGGAATTAATTGAATACCCCCACTCTAAAGAGAGACATGAGTTTTGTAGTACTTAAGGCTAGATGAGGAAGGACAAGTAGTTAAGCACAGGAGAGGAAAAAATAAGACAGTTCTCGTTCTCTCTATCATTCTCTCTCTCTTTCTCTTTCTGTTTCTCTATCTATATGTTGCCTGTCAGCTGAAGAGCTGATTTTCATATCAATATTTGAGTGACACTGAATAATTCATGGGCTCAGTGATACAATTAATTTGCAACTGACTGGAAGGTTTCCATTGTTGTCAAGTGTGTGTGTGTGTTTGTATGTATGTGTATATGTGTGTGTATGTGTGTGTGTGTGTGTGTGTGCGTGCGTGTGTGTGTTTGTGTGTGTGTGTGTGCGTGCGTGTGTGTGTGTGTGTGTGTGTTTTGGAGGGCTCTGTCAGTCTGATGTCCAATTCTTTGCATATTCTTTTATTCCAGTTTGTTGGCTCCCTTTGTTATGGTGTGTGTGTGTGTGTGTGTGTGTGTGTGTGTGTGTGTCTGTGTGTGTTTGTGGTTGAATCTCTCTTTCTCTCTCTCTCTCTCTTTCTCTCTCTCTCTCTCTCTGTGTGTGTGTGTGTGTGTGTGTGTGTGTGTGTGTGTGTGTGTGTGTGTGTGTGTGTGTGTGTGTGTGCATGGCCGCTGGTTTTGTGGAGGATGCCTTTGACAGAAAGAGACATCTGCTGTGCTTGAGAATGCCCTAATTATTCATGAGCATTAAGCCATTGAGAGCGGGGTGTAGGCAGCATATGTGTGCTTTCTCAGTGGCATGTCGCTGAAGAGACACTTGCTCTGCGCTCCATTCACTGCACAGTTAAACCACCCAGCCAGCCACGGGTGCCTCGTCCTCTCCAACCTGTATGGACGTCTGTGGAGAGGAGAGTCAGATGGATGAAGTTCAGACAGTGACAAAAACAAATGTGACCTGACCTGGCAAAATGAGTCACAGTGACCCAAAATTCAAAATTGAGATGTTGGTATCAATGAATAAAGGACACTAGCTTTAAAACGCCATCCTGGTCAAAGTCATATCTTGAATTGTTGCCAAGACACAGTATTTTGAATTATGGCCTCCTGCCATCTTTCTCCAATTGAAAAACTTGAGAAAATTGAGAAAATCAGGTAGGATTTGCCCACTTGAATAATATTTTTTGTAACTTTACCTTCTTATCTTGACTATGACGATTTCCAATGATTTTTGAAGTAATCAGTCTGTATCTCAAAAGGAGAATGTGCGACTCATTTTGTCAGATTGGGTCAAAAATAAATAGAAATGGATACATTTATTTATGTAATACATCTTGTGTGTTTCACATGTATCTCTTAGAAATGTTCCTGCTCAAGTATCTGCTTGTAGCGCAGACATGGGGATAATATTTTCCCTCATGCATTGAAAGACGTTCGATGCATTCCGTAGCAGAAACATGTTGATTTCTGTGTTTGTCTGTGGGACGAGTGATTCTTCTGTACATTTTCATAACCGTCCATCTCCAATCGTGACTGGGGTCGTCTGGTTCAATCTCTCTTGACACTGGCTGCTGGCTTCTGGCTGCTGTGGACCTTGTCCGGACAAAAGATGTCTGGCTCTGGGAGGTTAGTGTTCTGGCTCTCAAAGGTTGTTGAGTGTGCTGCCCACTGCCCCAGCATCTGTGAGTCTGTTAATGCATCCTCAGCCACTGAAAAGAACAACTGAATAGGGGGAACCATTGGTCTATGGTAGATGGGGGTAGGGTGCCTGTTGTGTTTGAATCTGTGTGCGCTTCAGAGACACTGCGAGAGAGATAGAGAGAGAGAGACAGAAAAAGAGAGAGATGTAGTGAGGGAAAGAGAGAGAGAGATGGTGTGTGTGTGTGTGTATATCTGTGTGTGTGCTTGTGGGGTGCACTGACACTTAGGGCTTAATATAGCCTCTGTATCACCTTCAACCCTAACAAAGATGGTCCTAGTTACGTCACAGGTATATACGATCTATCACAAACATAATGATTACCAAAGCCACAGAATCCTTCAGCACAAGCTCAACTTGTCCCTGGTCCATTCATTGGATATGAAATGGAGACTGTACAAGTGTAAAAGTATCAGAGGACCTATTCACGCTGTTCCTCAGCAAAGGTTTGTTACAAAACCTGAAGCCTCTCACTTGAACTCTACATCATGAGGTCAATTTAATCATGTAATAGCTATATGTAACGTCACATGTTTGTCATGTAATAGCCATGTAATGCCACATGCTTTCATGACAGATTGTTTGCAATGGTTTAAATTTGCAATGTTGCCATCATCACTCTGTGATACAGATAACCTCTGATTGGGGACAAAGGTGTGGAACTTTATAAGGAACTGTATAAGAGCCATGGTAAGGTCCAATTATGCTGTTGTCATATATTGCCATGTAATCATGCCATGTGTTGTGCATAACAATTAACTGCAGCCTCAGCTGAAGATAGGAGATGGCATCTTTATTGACATGTTCATGGCATGGTTATGAGTGTGTGTGGCATTACATAAATGGAAGTTAAAAATGATTGTTATTAAGTGAAAGAAGAGCTTAGTGCACCAATAATGACATTTGACTTATGACATACACGTGATGTAGTGTTTCAATGTATCCATTATAATATTTAGTAGAACACGCAGATTGTCATTGTAGTAATTATTTTTATTGGCATGTCAATGGCATGCTGTTTTCAAATGCAACTGATACATTTGAGATGTTTTTAGGTTGATGTTTACAGAGGGTGAAGGTTTTGGTTAACACAACTGATCTGACCTATTAAAGACATAAGACCAAAAACTATACGAGCAATGTGATGAACTTATCTTTAGATACTCCCCGGAGCAAGCAGACAGCACATTTAAATGTGGGATGACCTCATTTTTCCCAGGGCTCTTGCTTTATTCAGTTTACAGAGCCTCGTCTTCCTGGCAGGAGGGGAGAGGGTGGTGAGCTCCCAGGATCCTCTAGAAAGGACTCTAATGAGCTCCATTGATCAATAACGTATTAGCAAACAAGCAAACGAGACAGGGCAAGTGGCCCAATGACACACACACACACACACACACACACACACACACCTCCTGCAACAGCATGGCTGATGCTTCTCAACACTGTGGGGACTGACACAGAGCCTTTCAAAAAGACACACACATATGCCACACACACACACACACACACAAACACACACACTAATTCTCTCTCTCTTGCTCTCTCTTACACACACAAACACACACACACCCACACACACACACACACACAAGGTATGGCTATTAAATAATAGGATTGTGACTACAAGTATGTATGCGAGTATAACAAATTCTTTATTACAATTAACACACACACACACACACAAACATATGTACACACCTTCAGGCCCATCCCCACCCCCTCTCGGCTCATGTTGCCTGGCCTGCATACCAGCCACTTTTTTCAGTCTCCCTTTTCACAACATCCCTGGCCCTCCCCCCGTCTCCTCGCAAATCATCCTGTTCATGCCCTTTGTCCCATCTCTGTCACCTCTCATACTCACTCTCTCTCTCTCTCTCTCTCTCTCTCTCTCTCACACACACACACACACACACACACACACACACACACACACACACACACACACACATACAGATAGAGAGAGAGAATGAGTGACATGTTCAAGAAATGTTCATGTGTTCAAAAATATGAAGTGACTGGTCATGCACTTCTGCCCTTTCTCCTCTCTCTCTCTGTCTCTCTCTCTCTCTCTCTCTCTCTCTGTCTCTCTCTCTCTCTCTCTCTCTGTGTCTCTCTCTCTCTCCCTGCCATGTTGCTGTGGGTCTCTCTATCCCCTCCCCCACCCACTAAATGCCACATATTTCCTGTTTGTACTTGAATCAACTGAAGAGGAGCTGCCGTGAAGTTGTGCCCCTGTGTTTCCTCCTCTGTTCCGTCTGCCAGCCTGTACCTCTGTTCATAGAATCATACGGGGACACTTTCACTTGTCATCAACCACAGCCTCACCCATACAACACCAATCAGGCCAACACAGGGCAACGCAACATAACACAACACCGCAGAACATGATGCAGCACAAAGAGGTACACCACACCACAACACACCACAGCACAACACAACACAACACAACACAACACAACACAACACAACACAACACAACACAACACAACACAGCACAGCATGGCAACCCACCACAGCACAACACAACACAACACAACACAACACAACACAGCACAGCATGGCAACCCACCACAGCACAACACAACACAACACAACACAACACAGTACACCAGAACACAACACAACACAACACAGCACAGCACAACACAACACAACACAGCACAGCATGGCAACCCACCACAGCACAACACAACACAGCATGGCAACCCACCACAGTACAACACAACACAGCACAGCACAGCACAGCACAATGGCAACCCACCACAGCACAACACAGCACAACACAACACAACACAACACAACACAACACAACACAACACAACAGCACAACAGCACAACAAGGTACAGCACAGCACAACACAATACAGCACACCACAACACAGCACAGCACATGGCAACCCACCACAGCACAACACAACACAACACAACACAACACAACACAACACAACACAACACAACACAACACAACACAACACAACACGGCACGGCACAACAACACAACACAAAGTAATACATCATATCACACCAAAATGTAACACAAAACAGCACACAATAACAACAACAACACACACCTGAACACGGTGTGCAATAAAAGTATGTTTTTTTTTTGGACATCCAGTGTTTCTCACACTTAATTTCCTCACATATCCTTGTAGCTCAGTCAGGGTCATTCCGTCCCTCTCTCTCTCCCCTCCCTCCCTCTCTCTTCCTCCCTCCTCCCGTCAGCCCCTCTCTCTCCCTCTCTCTCCCTCTCTCTCCCTCTCCTTGCTCCTCTGCGAGTGGTCTGATCTGCTTGGCCAGGCTCACTTCCTGTGTCTGTGCTCTTGTGCCCTTTGCTAGTAATTGCTGCTTCAAAGCTCCTACAGTCCCTCCTCATGCTAACACTCACACACACACACACACACACACACACACACACACACACACACACACACACACACTCCACAGAGAATGTAGAGAAGCAAGACACTGAAGGGGAGAGAAAGGGAGGCAGAGGGACAGTAGAGACTTGTAGGTAAAGTAGAATTGATTGGCAAGGACACATCTTTCACATATGAAATCCAAGATGTAGAGAGAGAGAGAGACAGAGAGAGAGAGAGAGAGAGAGAGAGAGAGAGGAGAGAGAGAGAGCGGGAGAGAGAGAGAGCGGGAGAAGATAGGTGACAGCTGATGAATCACTTGAACATGACTGGCAAGCCACGTCCATCTGCCATATATTCCTACCAATGACAGTAAAAACATAACAACTCTAAGGATTTAAATCATTGATATCTATGCTTACATAAGATAATTGTTAACTGTTGGCACTGATGAAGAATAATGTGTGTGTATTTGTGTGTGTGTGTGTGTGTGTGTGTGTGTGTGTGTGTGTGTGTGTGTGTGTGTGTGTGTGTGTGTGTGTGTGTGTGTGTGTGTGTGTGTATGTGTGTATATGTGTGTCTGTGTGCATCATTGTCAGGGGGATGTCTCTTCTCTTGCTCATGCTGAAATGCCGTTTTGAGTGCGGTGTCAGTTCATCATTGCCACTGCAGCCAGCCCCTGCACAGCATGTGGCCATGAAGACTTGCGAGAGCACTTATCGATTCCTGCCCTGCATGGCTGCCAAAATGACTTTCCTGCCCTGAATCCGTAACGTCGGCCAAGACGGCCATGATCATACACTCACCCACCCTCTCCTGTCAGGTTGTGTGCAGGGTTTCAAGTATGCATCAACTTTCAGCTTTACTGGTCATGCTTAGATGTGTGCAGTAAAATGATCACTGGTATGTTTATGTGTGTGTGTGTGTGTGTGTGTGTGTGTGTGTGTGTGTGTGTGTGTGTGTGTGTGTGTGTGTGTGTGTGTGTGTGTGTGTGAGTGAGTGAGTGTGTGTGTGTGTTTTGTTTGTACCAGTAATAGATTATTGTGCAAGTGAAGTGTGCATTAGTGTGTGTGTTTGTGTTTGTGTGTGTGTGTGTGTGTGTGTGTGTGTGTGTGACGTGTGTGTGTGTGTGTCTTGTTTGTGCCTGTAATGAGTTGTTGTGTAAGTGAGGTGAAAGCTAAACTGTTTGTGTCCTGATTTCCCTGTCCCCTCTGAGCACACTATACTTTGAACCACCGTTCCCTCGGGCACATGGAGATCTGCTGTTTGCTTGTGCAGCTGGACCAGCAGCAGTGTGTTGCTCCAAAGCACGTAAGGAGCATGTGTGTGTGTGTGTGTGTGTGTGTGTGTGTGTGTGTGTGTGTGTGTGTGGTGGGGGGGGTTGGGTGAGGGGGTCGCAGGAGTAGAAACAGTAACCCAATCACTTCTGCTGCAGTCGGCAACAGCAGGCATCGCTGTCCAGTTTGTTTGTTGCTCTTGTTTGCCCTCATCAGATCGCAAGGGAGATCCAGATTCAATTAAAATGTCCCGGGTGAGCCTCTGATCTGGCACTGGAGGCTGGAGAGGGTTTACACAGCCGCGCGTGGCCACCTCTTTTGTCTTTCAGCCTCTCTCTCTTTCTCTTTCCCTTCTCTCTTCTTGTCTTTCTTCTGGGGGCTAGGGGGTGTATGCGTGTGAGGGGAGGGATGGGGGTCTGCGCCCCTGCCACATGTGCAGCTCATCTGGGACTCCTTCAGGAGGTGGAGGAGGTGAGGCCACAGGGTTGCCTTTTTGCCAGTAGGGTAGTAGAGTGCTTTCATGCTCAGTTTCAGTAAGTGCTCAAGAGGGATGTAGAGTAAGCCTACACATTATCCTATACATACATTATGCATATAAATATACATTTACAGGTTCACAGACAGCACATACTGTACATGCACACACACACACACACACAATCCCAGGTATCTGGTATGGTACCTGTATACAAGTGTTGGCTGGTCCCAAAGGAAGCATATGAGCGGACCTCCTACCAGGAAAATGCATAAACTGATGTTATGTGTCAGGAACCTACTATTATGATATATGATACTAGCATGAAATTAAGACTAGCTAATTTGAGTTAGCTAGCTAGCATAGCATTCTCATAATGTAAACTAGGTGTAGTCAGTTAGCCATTACACACAATACCACCCCAAACAGTTAGCTTGCGAAACAAACTTACCAACCTTGCAAAACTAGCTTACCAAATTCAATAGGTTGGACACAACGTTTTAGAGAAGTTTTCTAAGCTGCACAGTAGGCCTAAATTATGAAGAAAACTACCCCTGTACTTGGAAGCTGAGCTTCCTATATATTATCTATATCCATACACATAAAGAAACAAAACTAGCATGCTTATCAGAGGTGAGAAGTTAATATCTGTACACATAAAGAAACACAGCAGCAAAATTAGGACTCAAAAATATATGTATGTATGTGACTAGAAGAAAGAGAATCTCTATAGAAGTAAAGCAGAATATTTCTGAAAACCTCTGTGCCTGACTGGTGAATAACCCTGCGTGCATAGCATGTCAATAATCATAAATACAGCCCACCAAGAAGTTTTGATTATTTGTTTATTATTTGTCCATTTCATCCTTTCTTTTCTTTATGACCCTCCATTATGTACCCCTCTTCCCAATTCAGCATGGCGGTTTGCTCTCGAAACACTCCCTCATAACCGCCCATAGCGTACAAAACTAGAGAAATTATCAAAAGGCCTGGCATATTTTTCGCTCTAAGAGCGTTCTGTTTCACATGAAGGTCTTTGCAATCAGGGCTATCTGCTGCTGTCGTGTTGCACAACGGTTGCTGAGGCTAAATTACATTGTCTCCTCTGCTCATTGCCCCCACCACACACACACACATACACAGACGCACACACACACACACACACACACACACACACACAGAGACATACACACACACAAACAGGAGTAATGGAGGGCCTTGTGCTCATCATGCAGGCTAATTACACACAGGAGAGGAGATCGGCGTGACTGTGGTGCACCAGAGACGCTCAAAACGCCGATAACACACACACACACACACACCACACACCCAGTGGCTCATCCCCACATCCTCCAGCCCCCTTAATGCCACGACCAGAGCAGACATGAGAATGCAGTGTTCATCCTTATATAAAATATAAAATATAATTGCACAATATAATTATGTATAATTCACAAATAAACAAATAACCAGTAGAGATGTAATGGTGAGTTTGTAGTTTAATAAATCGTTTTCAATGGGGGATACAAACCAAGTGTAGAGTCAGCGGACACTCATGAGAGTTATGTTTGGATTGGATTGGAAAGGTCATCAGCGATGCTGTCCAAAACATGTTCCCGACAGTCATATGATGATGATTTGCAAATGAAAGCACGAAGATAAGAGTGAAAAAATGAAAGAGCATGAGTGATCTGGTGATAGTGGCTCTCTTGAAGTATCTGAACGTGGCTGATTGCTGGGTTTGGTAAATTACAGATACCGAATTATAGATAGGCTAGATCGCTCTGACCGGGGCTTGATCCCTCTTGCATAAAGGCCTTACATATACTGTGCATGCACTCAGTACCCATTAGGCTGTGTGTTGTTGCAGTGTATTTTAACAACACTCCAGTTACTTCAGCACTTTAAGATCTACATCCTTGACAACAAACATATTTCAAGACAAACTAAAGCTGGCACTCCTTCTGTGTGCTGAGTAGCATTGTTGTTGTTGTTGTTGTTGTTGTTGTTGTTGTTGTTGTTGTCGTCGTTGAGCATTGAGTGGTTGTGCCTGTTGTTGTTTGTTATGGTGGGGAAGAGGGGCTCTTTCCAACATGGTTGTTAATCGCTTCCTGTCTTTGTGTGTTACAGGAAGTGGATGGGAAGTGATCCATATTGGTTTGGAAAAAACACACTGGCTGTTTGTGTGTCTCTCTCCCCCTCTGTTTTCCCCTCTGTGGCCAGGTTTGTTTTTTTGTGGATGGGAAGTAGGAAGGAACACTGTGGGTGGACTGATGACACAACGTATGAGGTGCTGTTTGGAGAGCAGCAGCGAACAATAGGCCTACAGTAGACTGTGTGTGTGTGTGTGTGTGTGTGTCTGTGTGTGTGTGTGTGCGTGTGTGTGTGTGTCTGTGTGGTGTATTCATTTGTGTGGAGTGAGGGCGAGAGAAAGAGAGGGAGTGGGAGAGAGAGAGGGAGAGGGAGAGAGAGAAGGAAAAGGAGAGGGGGAGAGAGAGGAAGAGAGGGAAAAAGAGGGAGAGGATAGAAAAAGATGAAGTGCAAATGGGTTCCCATCAGTGAGTGAAAATGTAGAATGCTTTCAATTCAGAACCATTTCAGCAAGCACTTCAAATAGACTTGTCTCTGTGTGTGTACTGTATGTGTGCGTGCATTTGTGTGTGTGTGTGTGTTTGTGTGTGTGTGTGTGTGTGCGCGTGCGTGCGTGCATGTGTGTGTGTGTGTGTGTGTGTGTGTGTGTGTGTGTGTTTGTATATGTATTCATCCTGACAAAACAGAAAAAAGGTGTTGATGCATAATCTATATGAAACAGAGCATTACAGATGGGAGGGTATTGATTATGAGAGTAAAAATCCACTGGATGCTATTTGCAAAGACAGAAACATGGAAGAATGTATTTGGGGGTCTATTTGGGGTCATTACAAGGACTCCCACAACCACACACTGAAATATGATTTACAGAGCCCGAAGAGCTGATGATTCACACACGCACACACACACGCACACACACACACGCACATACCTTCTCTTTCTCCGTCAGCAATCATCCTCGTTGACAGCAGAGAAAGATGATGAAAGAGAAAGCTTTGAGTGAAAAAACTAACAAACCCTCATGTGGTGAAGTGAAAAAAAGGACTGGGCTGCATGTGGAGTTTGTCTTATTTTACACTCACTATTTGTGTAACAGGCAGTGATGTATACTTTTCCCCTGGTCTTGACCACATATACCCAAATCTTCTCACCAGCCTTTGATGCTTCATGTTTGATGCTTCATGTACGCAAATGCAGTTTCTTGTACTGTATATGCATTTCATCCATCCATGTCATGTCAGTAAAGATTTAAATTGACTTTGTAAGGGAGAAAAATGGAAAGAGTAAAAGCTCTTTTTCAGCGGAGATCTTCACTGACGTTCTCCTTTATTCTTTTAGCTGAGTCTTCCATTTCCAGGAAATCAGCCATGTAGGTAGGACTGCAGCTGGCCATTTAGGGTGATAGGCAGAAATGTTTCTGGTGACCCACCACCACCAAAATACCAAACAAATAAGATATTTAGTTAACTAGATGTACCGCAGAGCGGTACAAAATATGACCGCCGCCCAGTCCAGCACATGTTTTCCACAAAAATAAGTCACGCTGAAAGGCATATACTGTATGATTCTAACTGTCTCACTGAATTGCATTATGCACACTCAATTCTCACTGGTATCTGCTAGACAACAAGTACCAAAACATGATTAGTTCATAGATTTCACATGTAAAATACATTTGATACAACCCCACCCCCATCTTGCCTGTTCATAATTCTGAGAAATTCTTGAATTGTGTGCATGTGTGCGTGTACATGTTTATGTTTATGTGTGTGTGTGGGTGGTTGGGTGTGTGTGTGTGTGCGTGCATGTGCATGTGCTTGTGTGTTTGCCTGTTTATGTGCATGTGCATGCATGCGTATATATGTCTACTGTGTGAGTGTGTGTCATTCGTAGGATTACTGTGAATGTATGTGTGTGCGTGTGTATCTGTTTATGCACATGTGTGCATATGGAATGGGTTTACATGACCCCTGGAGGCAAACATACGCAAAAAATTGGTCATCCTAGGCCCTACGGTTCTCAAGATATTCACAGAAAACTGTGTCTGCCCCACCCTCCTTTTCGGGGTCCAGTCCAGCGGGGGGGCTACAGATCAAAACGAAAAACGATGGTTCCATGCTATCCATGTGGGGTTACATGCCCACCAAGTTTCGTGTACCCCGGTTTTTCAGTGTCCCTGGAATCCTTGTTGGTGTACGGTCACTAAATGTACACATAAATTTAGTATTGTAAGGCCCCCCATGAACGAAAGTCCACGAAACTTGGCATGCATTCGGAGGGTGTCATAATGATCCTACACTTTCAATTTCGTGCAGTTTTGACCATGTCAGCCAGAGATATTGTGATGAAAACACCTAATGTTTTGCTTTTTAATTTTTAACTACTGTGGGTGGCGCTATACATGAAATAAGTGGTAATGGGATAGGTTGACATGCCCCCTTAAGACCAAGATACAAAAAAAAGGGGGACCTCCTAGGCCCTACTGTTCTTGAGATAGTCACAGAAAACTGTCTCCGGCCACCTACAGGCCAGTTGGTGTATAGTAACATAAATTAATTTATTGTGTGGCCCCCCATGAACGGAATTCCACGAAACTTGGCGTGCATTCAGAGGGTGTCATAATGATCCTACACTTCCAATTTCGTGCAGTTTTGACTATGTTAGGTCACAGATACCTGCGATTACAACACCTCATTTTTACTTTTTTGTGTATAACTAGGTGGCGCTATACATGAAATGAGTGGTTATGGAATGGGTTGACATGGCCCCTTGAGATCAACATACAAAAAAAAAATGGTCCTCCTAAACCTTGCGGTTATCGAGATATTCACAGAAAACTGTGTCTGCCTTACCCTCCTTTTGGGGGGTGCAGTCCAGCGGGGGGGCTACAGATCAACGATGGTTCCATGCTATCCATATGGGGTTACATGCCCACCAAGTTTAGATCTACCCGGTCTTTCAGTGTCCCGGAATCCTTGACAGAAATTTGGACATGCGAAAAAAAAAAAAAAATCTGACTAAACCTATTATGACCGCCCAGCTTAAACTGCCGGTCATAATAATACAGGTTGCAATTATCTTTGTCTTTATCATAACGGACAATACTTCATCCCATCATGGGCGTATTCAATAATCACAAATATTAAGTTAAGACAAATTCATCATTCATACCCCTACGGTGAAGAGATTTAAGGGTGAAGATCCAAAAACGTTCCCTTTTGTAAAAGTTTTCTTGCCGTATCTCCCCTCTATGTGCAGGTTTGATATGTTCGACAACTGTGAAAGTAAGGGAGGGTAGAGGGTGGCCAGCTTCAGTGAAATGTCTAGCTACCATCCTCCCTTACTTTCACAGTTGTTGATTTTTCGCCACTTTGAATACAATTTTGATATCATACAGCTGTGTGCAATCTGCTTTTTCTACACTTTGACGGCCCTGCTTTGTACACTGAAACATCTATAACTATTTAACTTCAAATAGAGGACCAACCTACTTACCACCTCAACATTAAGGAGACCTATGGTCACAGCAATCTTAAAAATAAAAAATATCTCTGGTGCCAAGTCTTTGGAATTGTTCCTTTCTTCCATGCAATCACCATGAACTTCCATCGAAATTTCAGAACATCAGGCGCTCCTTTATAGACCCGATAAGGGCTTGGAGAAGATGCAACCTGAGCACAACACAATTGAAGGGGCAGCCGTGGCCCACTGGTTAGCACTCTGGACTTGTAACCGGAGGGTTGCCGTTTCGAGCCCCGACCAGTGGGCCGCGGCTGAAGTGCCCTTGAGCAAGGCACCTAACCCCTCACTGCTCCCCTCGAAAGCCCGTTGTAGCAGGCAGCTCACTGCTCGGGATTAGTGTGTGCTTCACCTCACTGTGTGTTCACTGTGTGCTGTTTGTGTTTCACTAATTCACCGATTGGGTTAAATGCAGAGACCAAATTTCCCTCACGGGAGTATATATACTTATACCTCTTGCACCTCTTTCCACCTTAGCAGGGCTTTCTCCATTCGTGACCCTATGTCTCTAATGAGGGTATGTCTGCAAGCAACCCAATGTCGACATGCCCTCTGATTGTCCGTACATGTTCAAAACACTTTTCTAGTTCACAAATTTCAACCTTCAAACTTTCAGTTTTCTCCTGCAAACTTGGATCCTTGTAGAAGGCAGCCATAGTTAGTTCTTTCCTCTCCCTTTATTTGTTTGAGGAGCTCCACTCTCCTTAGCATAGCAAGGAGAAATGTTTGACCTTGGGTTTGACCTTGGGTTTGACCTTGGGTTCCATTGGCTTGCATTGCTCTAAGACAGGGGTTGCTGACCCGTCGATCACGATCGACCTGTAGATCTTTGGGACTTTCCCAGTAGATCCCGAGAATAACAGGAAAAATAAAAACACAGTCACCAAATTCCTGCATGTTCGCCAACGTCACAGGGCCTACATTTTAACGTGGGATTTGCAGTTATAGCGCATCATAATGCAACTCTAGCCATCATAATGCAAGAAATTCCCGCACACATTTTACAGAGCTGTCTGATTAAAGTGTAACTCCACCTTTTCTCATAACATGTGTTATCACAAACACATAATCCAATTAGAAAATCAAAACCAAAATAATGTACGTAATGACTATGACTAAGTGTTGTTCTCTCATTGATGCCTGTATAAGTAAAATGCGATTTCGGTTAGTATTTTACATTTTTTACATTTTGTATGCCATCCTTGTGTAACCCAGACTAAAAGGTACAGAGGCATGGATTCACAAAGGGGTGGAGGATGCGATATTTTTGACCTGATACAGTTGCCTAAATAAAAGGCCTTAAATTGGAAGCATTTTGGCTTTGGTTGTCTTCTGACACTTCAAGCTATATCTTGCCTTTGTTCAGGGCCAAGGTCAGGGATCTTGGCCTCAAAAAGGTTGGTGACCACTGCTCTCTTCACTTCTCTCTGTTCTTCACTGACCCTGGCCATGAGAGATAGAGAAGAAAAACAATCTTTCTATTTCAACCTATACCATTTTGACTTTAATGGTTGACTTTTCCTCTCTTTCCTAGCTCTTGGAAATGCTCAATATCTTCCTATACTATAACAGTAGATGACTACACCCATCCGATTCCGTTTAGCCTTCGCTGTCCCATCCAATGCTTCCAATATTCCTTTTAAATCAACATTGATGGGACTCCATTCCTTTCCTTGGTGTCTGACGCCTCAGGGCATTTGAGCTTGGACTTCTGCCCACTATGTCTCTGTCCCGCCTCCGAAACATCCGGATCCACCCAACTTCCGGGCGTCGAATGTCTATGGGAAATAAAATGGCGTTTCGAAATATCATACCTGTCAAACATCTGTAGGTGGCGAAGTAGAAAAAAATGGTGGGCCGATTGGCCTACACACTTATGCCATCTAGTTTCCACTGGATTTTTTGATTGTCGGTGCCGTTAAAGTAGAAATATATCAGTAAGAAGCACTAAGCTAACGCGACGGCTTGGACGCCCATGACTCCCGAGTCAAGGTTGCATAGCAATAGCAATGTTTCATAGTTTGTCTTCACCGAAATGGAGTTCGTGACACCAGAGCCTGTCTACGGAGGTGGCACTAACCCTGCGTGAAATCGTCATGTTTGATAGGTTGTTAATACATTCTGAAAATGTTACTGTTCTGATCAAGGTCATGCAAAATAAAGCTATCGACTCAATACGACTCTGCCTCTGATTCCTAGTCTGCCTATCATTATCGGTTTTTCATAAAAAAAATAAATCTCGTCTCGTCATGTCTTTAGTGTCTTTGTCGACGATTTCTTTCTTTTTCGAATATATCTCAATAACAGCCAACAAACTCTCAGCACAGTCAAACCAAAGGTAAGTCGTGTTGAAAAGAGGCTTTTATAGACCACTGAAATAACGCGTGAATCACACGTGAAAATGACCATCATGTTAGGTTGTGACTGGTTGTGAGCGAGCAGGGGCGGACTGGGACCAAAAATCGGCCCTGGCATATTTGGCCCAAGCGGCCCTCAAATCGGTCGGGCACGCCTAATTAAATACAACATCTTTGCATTACCCTTAAATATGCATATATTTTCAACTGTCATGGAGCACTGAAAGTGATAGGCCTCACCGGCTATCACTCTCACTGATCAGAGGTAGCCATGGAGTACATGATCTCCATATTCAAGTAGCCTAGGCTATACAAGCAATTATTAAAGAAGAGTTTCTGCTTGAATTCAAAGTATCATTTCAAATTATTTAATAGGCTACATTTAAACTATACAATGCTCAACTGACAGCAGCACCAAACAGTTACTGAATTTGCCTATTTGTAAAGAGCTAAATTACCTAGATTATAGTAGACGTTAATCTCTGTAAGACAACTGAAACAACACAAAATAAATAGGGCTGTTGCTGGAAATATTTAATTCCTGTAGGCTATACCAAATTGCTGGTACATTTTGAAACATTATAGCTACATTAACTAATTATCTTTAATGTCTTCCAGTAGCCTATCGTAGAGGTTACCGTATATTAGTTGGCTTGTGCATGAATATGACTTGATGTTTTGTAACCTACATTTCCTTCAGTCTACAGTCTTTTAGCCCATCTTTACCATGATAATTAACCCTTCCAAGATAGAACCCTTTCGACGCTCTACTTTGAGAGACCAACCACCACTCATGTCATCGATGTTGAATTTTGGCGTCTGACGGAAACTGATCAATCTGACCAACAATTAACATCGATTTGACACTCTTTTGCTGTCCGGGGTTGCAAATCATTCATTTAGAACATTTAAGTTACGCTGTTTGTTATTATAATCACAGCACGGCCTTAGGTTATCATAACCACACCATTACATTATCGCAATTAATAAGTCATCATAATCATCATCGTCAGCATGGCATGTCACACATAGCCTACCTGCTCCACCACTGAGTTCTTATCATGTAGCCGCAAGGCTCCACCACCTGCTCACTGTCTCTCTGTATGCTTGCTTACATCCTCGTTCAAACTTGACAAACTTCAACATGTTGCTGACATTTGCTAGCCTACTTGCAATATTGTATTTTTGAATTTTCATTGGTGTTACTTTTGCACTATTGTCACTACCGGCATCCGCCGCAATTTCGTGTAGGCAACTTCGATTCACTTCTGATGGCTCACAAAATCCTGGCTCTGGGCCAAAATGCGAGGGGTGGGCCTGACGTGAGCTGTTATTGGATCAGTCGAGGGTCAATATGGAAATGTAACCAGTGGGCCGCTGATTGTCCATCCTTTGGGCCGATCGTTGGCCAAAATAATTATATATATAGCCTATTCTATCGGCCCAAAAGGTGCTTCGGCCCACCGGGAAAATGTCCGGTATGCCAGATGGCCAGTCCGCCCATGTGAGCGAGATCTAACGCCCTCCTCCGCCTGCGTACATCGGAACTAGCTCCCGGTTAGCATTTATTATCGTTTACTACTTTAACGGCACCGACAATCAAAAAATCCAGTGAAAACAGATGGCAGAAGTATGTAGGCCAATCGGCCCACCAGCTTTTTCTACTTTGCCACCTACAGAGTTTGACAGGTACGATTTTTCGAAACGCCATGTTATTTCCTATAGACATTCGACAACCGGAAGTTGGGTGGATCCGGATGTTTCAGAGGCGGGACTTATTCCGGAGAGGTCTATTCCCACTCCGTGGTTCTTTCCGGATCCCACCACTGCTCTTTCTCCCATTCGCTTCCTGTCAGTCTCCACTGTCCTATCATTAAAGGCATAAAGCCCAAAAAATATATTTAAAAAAAAGAAAAGCCCTGTACTCATTTATTCAGGCATTTTCTTCCTTCCCTTGTATCCTCAAACTGAAGTGTCCTTTCTCCATCCACATCCACAACCCCCCCCTCCCCCCGACATGACCATATCTGTGCTCACCCTCCTTTCTCATAGTCAAAGCCTTTACAGACCCCAAAGCCTTGAAGTCTGCCTATGAATCTTCCACCCCTGCTCTAGCTGACTCTGCTAATATGTTCTTCTGCAGATTAGTTGGGTGCATCTGCTTGGCTGTGTTTACCACAGATGCTGCTGCTATGTGAACCTGATCCTACAAGACAACGAAGAAGAAGGGGAAGGGGGGGGGGGGCATACAATTATTATTTTCAGTATTATTTTGGTACATGACCTGCCTGTATGTAGCAGCAGGCCTGCCTGGGTTTCTCTGAAGGACTTGGCATGGGATTAATGATTAACCATCTGACAAACACAGAGGCCTGTGTGGAGAGCTTCAGTCACACACCAAGTCTCCAACTCCAAAACACACATTCTCTCTCACTGGTCCAGAACTAGCCTACACTGACTGTTTTAAATGTAGAGTCAGCAATTCTAATCAAATAGATGTTGCGCCATGCGCTGCAAATTGAATGCGAGTGCTTTAAAAACTTTGCTCTGGTAAAGTGGGAAACAATCCTGCTCTGTAAATGGGAAACAATGGCGTAACTACTAACTATCAACAATATCAACATAAAACATCAACAACCTTTCGTGAAACCAAATAACACTGAGCGATCTGAATAGGACAAATAGGACATTTTTGACTTACATTTCTTCTTGTCTCAAGCCTGTGTTTAAAACAACTACATTTGGGATGCAGAAGCATGCGTCATCAGTGAATAAGCTGTGCTAGTGAATTTGCTGAGAGCACTGCGCTGTCGGCAAACGGACAATTACAGCAATTTCATTCTGATTAGACTGTGAGCCGATGAGTAGCTCTTAGAAATCTGGAAAGGGCCATTTTAGTCAAGCCTAATGCCTTTTTGCACTGGAGAGTGGAACAACTGTTGTATTTCAGCACCACCGAATAGCAGCTTTTAATTTATATGTTCTAGCTCTCTCTCACACTCTCTCTCTCTCACACACACTCACTCTGTCTCTCTCACTCTCTCTCTCTCTCATACTCACTGTCTCTCGCTCTCTCACTCTCTCTCACACTCTTTCCATTCCCTTCTTTTCATCATTTGTCTCTCTGCCTTTCTCTCTCTCTAATCAAGATAACAGGTCACTCCGCTGAATTAAACAAAAGAGTGGAGTGTGTCAGTGTGTTGCTCTGTTGCTAGGGAAGTCACCAAGACATGATCAATGAGAAACTGGGTCATAAAGGCTGGCTGATTGCTCTGCACAACACTGTACCAAAACAACCACACAGCCATTGTTCCGGTTTGTAGCTCTCCCCAAAAAACACTCATCCCTTCCTGTATCCTGCTTGTGTGCACACACACACACACAAAACACACAGACACACAGACAGACACAAATGGACAGACACACACACATAGTGGACACACACAAACACACTCAGAGATAAAGAAAGCCTGACAAATACAGACAGACAGACAGATGGACACACACACACACACACACACACACACACACACACACACACAATCCACTGCACTTAGAAACAGCTCATGCAAGCCACAGATTTGTTTAGCTATCATATGACTCTTGTAGTGGATTTTGTTTTTGAAGGCTGCTCCCTCTGCACAGCTTACATAATGTAACTGACTCCTACGTGAGCAGAGCTTTTATGATGTTTTGATTCCTGTGTCTGGTACACGTTACTGCTTCCCTCATTGTTCCTGATGTCTGGATCACCACGGGAAACATGCTCTCTTTTTATTGGCAGCTGGGGATGGTTACAATGGCCGTCAGCTGGACAGTGTCAGGAAGCGAAATGTCAGGACCCAAATGTGTTTTTTCAAACATCATTGTTATTCTGCTCTGCCACTGATATGTGTGTGCCAGTGTGTCTGTGTGTCTGTGTGTGTGTGTGTGTGTGTGTGTGTGAGAGAGGGAGAGAGAGAGTGTCCATGTTTGTTAATGCATTTCCTTGAGTGTCTAAGGGTGGTGTTTCTTGGAATTGAAGCCTTGATATTTGTGTGAGTAATATGATAGAGAGAAGAGAATGTGTGTGAATGTGTGTGTGTGTGTGTGTGTGTGTGTGTGTGTGTGTGTGTGTCTTTGGCTCAGACCCCTTGACATTTTTCACATGTTGTTGAGTTGCAGCCAATCTACAATTGTACACAGTAAATTAAAAAGTACAGTACAGTACGGTAAATGTGTCCCTTATCAACCTTCACTCAATGGGCTCTATCTTGCACTCCAGCGCAATTGACTTTGTATACTCGCGCTTTTGTCTTTCCTATTTTGCAGTCAGTGCATATTAGAATTTTCCCTCCACAGGTACATGTGTGCCCACGGGGGCGTTTCAGTGAAAAGAGGGGGCGTGTTCCGGCGCAAACGGTCCCTATTTTGATATTCAGATTCCCTGATATTTTGCAGTTTCAGAAAACAATTCCGCCACAGACCAGGAACCTCCTGGTCTAAAGTCAGTGGCGCAAATTCAGATGCTATTTTAAGGCGCATACATGGCCACAGGCCTGCAGGAATGAATGCTATGCACACCGATCTACAGACACCCTGTGCACAGATGGAAACATTCAAATCCTTGATAATATGTGTCCATTTCCCGGTTTTGTTCGTGCATTGGTCAACTAAAAATGTAATAGCCTATAAGTAAATTGCGCTGGAGTAGAAGATAGAGCCTAATACCCTATCATTACAAAGCAAAAAAAATAAAGCACTTGGGGGTTCATATGTGTGTGTGTGTGTGTGTGTGTGTGTGTGTGTGTGTGTAAGCCCTTTCATACATACATGTAAGACCGGAGGTTCGGCGGATGTTAAACGGTGGAGCCGTATATCTGAACGACATAAACGGTCATATGGAAGTCCAAACTTAGCCGGTTGTTCTACTGCCCCCTTGTGTTTCCTCCAGACATTATGTAAATGTGCTGTGTCTGAACGAAGCGTAGAACATGCGGTTAAAATTCACACCTAGTGAGAGAGCGTGTCGGTGACGTTTCTTTTGTGCGTCCATGTGGTTAA